>NC_087218.1:27624884-27629884 GCF_015104395.2 Macrobrachium nipponense | reverse complement strand
TATGCCTAGAATAAGTTCAAGACAGGAAATCGACTCTTCAAGCCAACTCTATGCAACAATTTTCCTCAAACGTTTTTGAAGAGAAAATTTTCCTTTACAAACACTTTCGGACAAGACTTCCTCTTCAAAAATCTTTAGACAGAAAATTTCCTGTTTAAAAATCTTTGGACAGAAAATGCCCCCTTCGAGTTTCCAATTTACAAATTTCTTTTAAAAAAAATGCATATACAGAAACGTCCATAACACATGGAATACTGCATGTTATGCAGTATTCCACTCAGATACTTTTTTATGTTTTTTGGTCAGAAACAGCCTCTAAAACAGTATATGGACTGAAACTTCTCCCTCTAATACTTTCTACTCTAGCATTTTCTAACATAAATGACCGCTTCAAAAATGGGTGAAATAAAACTATAAAACATTTTAACCTGTCCTTGTGTGTGGGGGGCGGGCAGCCGTTCGTAGCATCCTATTATTTGCATATTTATGCCCAAACAGACTTCAAAAGTCAAGCCCCGTAAAAATGTTCTATTAGAGTTTAAGGCTAATGACGAGTCTAGAGCAGGAAAATCCGTTATAATGTTGGACGCTACCGGAATAATCCCTAGACCGAGACATTGTTGACAAAAAAAATAAAAGATAAAAAAACAAACAAAATCATTTGTTGCTCCTTTCGATGTTCGATCAGTTATCGAACAAAAGGACCCCTCCTCTCCCCAAACCCCTTCCCTCCATCCAAAAGGATCTCCAAGGACGCGTCGCCTCTTCAATTCCAGGTCATTTATCTCATCTTGCAGTTAATTTGGCGGCTGAACTGAAAGACCATTTATCTAGTTCACAGAGCGCTTAGTGGCTGGTAACTCGGGGAAAAAATACTTTAGTTCGTGAATTGCTAGGGATAGTCTCACTTTTTTTTTACTATATACAGTCCAGTTTCATAAGAAAAAAAATGAACAGTCGTTTAAACTATTCAACTGATATACAAATCGACACATTTCATTTCTGAGTTGTTGCCTCTAGAACATACTCTATAACCTTGAATATTTACGCTTTCCGCAATTCATTTGTGGTCAATATCTTCATTTTCTAAGCATAAAACTTATAAACGATATGATTACGAAAATCCATTAACTTGTAACGTCAATCTTGTTCACGTACTAGTTTCTGTTCCCATTTCCTATTCCATCTCTCACGAATTCAGGCGGCTCTGTTATTGCCATGATACAATCAGTTCTTAGATGTTACTAGCATCATATGACGTTCCTCTTCTACATAACGATCTACAGGCAGCAGGAATTCCTAGAGCATTATTTAACTGAAAATTTCTTAAGGAAATTAACACAGCGTCAGTTTTGACGAAACAAACAAATCTTGGAATGTTCTGTGCAGAACTGTTTACTCTCAGGTCACCTTCAAATTTCTCGTCAAGCGTCTTTAAATTCATAGAAAATGGATCCCCCTTTTTTAACGGGCAAACTTCAAAAAACAAAGTTGTCTATCTCTACAGCGCATTAATCAAAACATTTTTTAGTCGATAATCTTTAATAGTTTAAAAAGTTTTCCCTGACTAATCTACAAGTTTCCAAGTTGATTTCAACTGTAAATAATGCTTTTGAAAAGAAAAATTACCGATAAATAACAAAATAAATCCAAGATGAAGATGCTAGTAGCACAACAAGAGATTTTTTTACTCTTACTCATACAAAGATGCAAATCGTAAAATGAAAGTTACGCTGTTCTATAGCCGATAAGAAAGCCACTGTCGTAACAACTATCAATGGAAGCTATTTCAATAAAAAAAACTAAGCCTTTTTTTCCCCTTTCAATATTACTACAATTCTTTTCCAAACTGCTCGTACACTGAGGCACGAAATTTCTTGAATCGGAAAACTCGCCTTGCTTATTTTTTTGCTAGTTAAACGAAGTCTTTGAATATCACATATCTCGTTTCTGTTAAATTTTATAAACAATGTAAAAAAGGTAAAGATAAAAGGAAAATACATGAAATCCCAACAAAACAGTTCGTAAAACTATCCAATGTCTTCCAATGTACTTAAACAATACCTCTTGGATACCTATCCATCTTCGCATAGTTGCATAAAAAGTCAATCAACTCTTACATGAGCAAAAACATAATGTTTTAGACATCCGTAACACTATTATGAATAGGAGCGCAATACACATACCTCATTTCCTAATCCTGGAATACCAGATACACTTGAGCACCTTCTAACAGCAATTATCGAAGTGATCTTGATAAAATCGTATACTAACTATAACACACCATAAAAAAATAATAAAAAATGTTTCCGCTAAATTTTCCCTTCGGGAACGGACAGATTTTAAGCACACAGCGCGACCTTTATAGGTGCTATGATTTCATTGACTCAAAGGGGCAAAATACAATTTTTTAAAAATATCAAAAAGAGGGAGTTATAAAAAAAGAAAATAAAAACGTCTGCCGATAGATTCCTGGGCTCTCGTGAAAGTCGCAAACTTTGACGTAAATCATTTTTTTTAAATTTCAATTTCTACTCGTAGGTTATCGACGCCAACCATCGGAGAATTGCCCCTGGTTGGTTGATAACCATCTTCCGTGTGACAGAACGAGTTACTGCATCAGAAATGATGTAGATGTTGAAAATTTCGAAATATAACTTACATTCAGATAGGGGCAATTGAAAGAGAGAGAGAGAGAGAGAGAGAGAGAGAGAGAGAGAGAGAGAGAGAGAGAGAGGCGTAAACGTTCCATGCAGACGCTTGAATCTGAATGGAAATTAAAACCGAGGAATTGAATATTGATTGAAAGTGTGATACGCGAATGTGACTGTTGTTGCCAGGCAGGAGGAGGCGCCTTCTGGTTCCAGCTGCCAGACACTTCTGCTCCATGAACTGAAATACGATCAAAGAAGTGTCATGAATTGCCATGAATAGCATACACCCTGAGTGTAGGACGTATATTGCTGTGTAGTACATATTGCTCTGGCAGAGATTTGAAACGAAGAAAACGCTTATATATTTCTATACGATCTCAATAAGATAAAAGACAGAAGAAACGAAAGAAAAATTATGAAAATAATGCAATGCAAAAGGGTTGTTTTATTTTGTTGCATTTACGTAGGGAAGCTGAGAGGAAATCCTATCAATAAAGGGCAGTTTGCTAGTAAATATATGACACGTATAATGTGCCTGAGAGAGAGAGAGAGAGAGAGAGAGAGAGGACTTTGTTCAGCATAAAAAGATAATGACATTAACAGAAATCCCTCTGAACTCGAGAGGCGCATTTTAACCTCCAACGTGACATCCAAGAGAAGGCGGAAAAACAACAGGGCGTTTAAACGTTGTTTACATTTTTGAGACAGGTAAACAGGCTTAGGGGCGCGTGCACACTCAAGCAGGGCAAAAAATACCTAACACTACCCCGCAGGCTCACCCCCTCTCTCTCTCTCTCTCTCTCTCTCTCTCTCTCTCTCTCTCTCTCTCTCAAAAGACATATTAACCAACATATGCAACAAATAGTTTTCAAATTCTCTCTCTCAAATAGTACTTAATCTTAATCATATAATCAAAATATAAATGCAACAAATAAATGGTTTTCATTCTCTCTCTCTCTCTCTCTCTCTCTCTCTAAGATCCGGCAACTTAAGGATTTATACTTCCAAAGGGGAGGGAGCTTTCCGTCGACACTTCCTCACACAGATGGCGCTGGGGTGCGAAATTGGAGGTTTAATCTGGCGAGAGAATTCATATTTTCTCTCGAAAGCGGTTGTTATGGAGTCGGGACCAGAGATCTTCCTCTCTGGTTTACGCTCCTCGTAATAAATGCTTTAACACGACGGAAACGGTAACGCTAATCTTTGTTTACGACAGCGTTTGTGTACATTATAAAGGCTGTTTCATAAGGAAATGAGAGCAGTATTTTTGCATAATCAGGCCTTAACCTTTTGCTGCGCAAGCCGACCACTAACATTTGTTCCAAGTTTATTCTGCTTTGCAGAATGAGTTTATGAAATGAATATGGCAAAAATTAAGTTTATAAAGGTTTGGGGGGGGGGGGACAGTTTTTATGTAAGTCATCTCTTAAGCTTCCGGAAACTCATGACGAAATATAATTTTTTTAAAAATCAACGTTAAAAATTCACATTTGAATGAAACTGACTCTACATTGAATAAAAAAAAATTCATTAAGTCTTCATCAATTCTGGCCAAGTAGCTCTAGTGGGAATATAATATAGCCCACTTTATTTTTATCATTTTTTAATTATCGTAACCCTCACCCCTAATCCCATATCAAAACCCATTTCATACAGAACTTGAATTCCCTACAATCAAAGAATAATTCGGACAAAATTTGTTTCAAACTGATCCAACATGGAAAGATCACACTCAATATTCATACAAACCCAAAACGGACCAACTCGATCAGAAAAGATCGCCTGCTTTATGTTTGGGCCAGGTAGAAAACGGAAAAAAAAAATAAGAAAACAAAAACAAAAACATACATAACATACAGCACGGACATCTCATCCACAAAAGAAACCCCAGCATCCTTCTAGGTAGAAACTCCCCTCCCTACCAAACCACCTTTTCGAAGCAATATCCCAATACCCACCTCGGCGGGGACAAACCCCGCCATCAACAACCCTGGACTGATTGCAAGATAATTTGCAATAAAGAGCGGCAGAGATTTGCATGAATCAACACGCCAATCTCACCGGGCTATGAGCGGAGATTATGCCGGCTCTCGCTCGAATATACATAAGTCTTAATGGATGTCAATAACAGGTCTGTAGAGTGGCGAAATATATTCGCAGAAGTGGGATTACACGTGGCGGATTAACGCTGCTCGCTGCTGCGCTTATCCTTTATCTAACGAGAGTTGCGTTGACGATAAGACCGTTTGGTGAAGTCTCTCTCATATACGTGAGTCTATGTACATTATATGCGTCCATACATACATTATATATATATATATATATATATATATATGTGTGTGTGTG
>NC_087218.1:27607384-27619884 GCF_015104395.2 Macrobrachium nipponense | reverse complement strand
CCTGATCGTGTCCTTCATCTCTTGGTGTTTTATATCTCCTCCTTCCATTATCCCTTCCCAGGTATTTGTATCCTGTCTCATCTATGTGTTTGATGTAGCTCCCATCTGGTAGCTTTATCCCTTCAGTTCTCGTTACTTTGCCTTTTTGTATGTTGACTAAGGCGCATTTTTCTATTCCAAACTCCATCCTGATGTCCCCAGATACAATCCTTACAGTCTGGATTAGGGTATCTATTTCCTTGATGCTCTTACCATACAGCTTGATGTCGTCCATGAACATCTGATGGTTGATTCTGTTGCCTCTTTTCTTGAGTTGGTACCCGGCATCCATCTTCTGTAGTACTTTTGTCATGGGAATCATGGCTACTACGAAGAGTAGTGGGGACAGTGAGTCTCCCTGGAAGATCCCTCTCTTGATATTAACCTCTGCTAGTCTTATTCCAGAGCTTGTAAGTATTGTATTCCAGTTGCGCATTGTATTTTTGAGGAAGCTGATGGTATTTTCCTCTGCCCCATATATTTTCAGGCATTCTATTAGCCATGTGTGTGGTATCATGTCGAAGGCTTTCTTATAGTCTATCCATGCCATGCTTAGGTTGGTTTTCCTTCTCCTACTGTTCTTCATTACCATTTTGTCTATGAGGAGCGTGGTCTTTTGTGCCCCTACACTTCCTTCTGCAGCCTTTCTGTTGGTGGGGGATGGTGTTGTCTCCTCTAAGTAGTTGTATAGCCTTTCACTGATGATACCTGTTAGTAACTTCCACATTATGGTAGGGCAGGTGATAGGCCTGTAGTTACTGGCTATATTTCCCTTACTCTTGTCTTTTTGTACTAAGGATGTTCTTCCTGTGGTCATCCATTTCGGTGCTTGGTGATTTGAGATACAATGCTGGAGTTGTTCTGCTATTCGTGGGTGTAGGGCCTTGAAGTTTTTGAGCCAGTATCCATGGACTTCATCGGGACCAGGGGCTTTCCAGTTTTGGCATTTTCTTTAGTTGGTGTCTGACTGTGTCTGTCGTGATGTCTGTGAATCTTTGTTTTATTCTCCCTGTTTCTTCTTCCTTGACTTCCTGGAGCCATGTTGCATGTTTGTTGTGTGATACCGGATTGCTCCATATGTTTTCCCAGAGTCTCTTACTTGGTTCGGCTTCAGGAATTTCTGGTAGTGGTCTTCCCCTCTTAGTTGGCTGTATAGTCTTTTCTGGTTGGTTCCGAAGAGTTTGTTCTGTTGGTATCCCTTATTCCTGTTCATGTACCTTTGGATCTTATGTGCTTTGGCCTTAAGCCTCTGTTTTTACATCTTCTATTGTGTTGTTTAGTCCCCTCTCTTGTACTTTTGTATTTCTCGTTGAGTTCCTCCCATTGTTTTCTTGCTTCTTAGCCTTTTTTCTGCCATCTCTTTCAGTTTACTCAAGTCAGATCTCATCACCATGATTTGCTTTTCCAGGCGCCTTTTCCAAGGAGGTTTGCTGTTTTGGTTTCTGTTGGGTTGGTTGTTGTCTGGTGTTGGTGTTCGAATTCCCACCAGTTCTGCTACTAATCTTGCTCCTGCATATGTCAAGTTATTTGTTTCTGTGATACTGGTGGTCTGTTATTATGCCCATTATTTCATTGACACCTCACTTGTTTTTCTCCCTTAATTTCTTGGGTGTTGTAGGCTTTCATGGAGGGGATCTTTGTTCTCTCTGTATCTGGCTCCATCCATTGTCTAATCTTTTCTACCCATTCCGTCCTCTCTGTTACTTCGTCGGTGTTTCTTCGTGTGTCGTGTTTGATACCTCATCCTCCCTGTCGTCTTCTGTGGCATCGTCTCTCAGTTCGTCTTCGTGTAATTCGTTGTGTGTGACATTTCCCTTTCCAGTTCTTCTCTTTCTGTTGGGGAGAGCCAGTTCTTTTTCTTTATGTTCCTTTACTTGGTCTGCCAGCCTCTGCTCTGTTTGGGGGGTGTTATTCCTCTCATTCCAGATGTTGACCAACTTCTTATATATCCTCTCTCCGTCGGGTTGCTTCTGATGCAGCATCTCCTTATTTCCTTATTTTCTTCTCTTGTCCATTTCTTCCTTTTTGCCTCTGTATTGCTTCTAGCCTTTCCAGCCTCTAGCTCCAATCTAAGGTGTTGATTACTGTCGTTGTGGTGATCAGTTGCTGGATGACGACCTCCAAGTACCTGACCGTCTTCCCCTTCAATTGGGTTGAATACCTGGTTGCCGGACGAAGCTCCTCTGTTTGCCAGAGTTTCATTTACGTCGTTGTCGTTTATTCCTTCATTTCTTTCCATCATTGCTGAGTTTGCTATTTAACCCATAGCTGGACCGTACCCCATCAGGGATAGGTACTCATTTACAGCTGAGTAGACTGAGGAAATTATGGTAAAGATCCTTTCCCAAGGAATCAACGCGAGGAGAGCGGTCACCCATCCAACGACTGACCAGAGCCAATGTTGCTTAACTTGACTTAAGTCTATTGACGACCTAACCCACTCCTCCACGGCGCCACACATATGATTATTTATTATTATTATTATTATTATTATTATTATTATTATTAAGGAACAAGCTTACAGGGGCCTTTGACTTGAATTTCAAATTTTCAATAAATATTATGGTGCTCATTACAAAAAATAAAAATAAATTACATTAATCAACAGACAAAAAATAAAAGTAAAATTGTACATAGTCTTAAAGCCTCTTAGATGAAAAAAATCTAATGGAAAAAACGTATATTGCCTTACAGCCTCTACGTATTGTGCTACACCTTATTTTCTGTTTCACCTCTGAATTTTGTCCCTTTTTTTTTTTTCTTTCGTTCCACGTATTGTCTCAGTCAGGACAAGTTAAATGTTTACAGCGGGCTCGAACAAAACTCTTGATTGGAATCCAGCGACGGTCCTGAAAGAACGGGGGAATATTTTAGCCTGGCCTACAACCACCCATGAAAGAGTAAGCCGAGGAAAAACAGGAAAGAAAATGAATAAAAAAAGGAAAGAAAGAAAAACGGAAGAAAAAGGGAGAAGTTCAAATACCAAAATAACATTTTCCTACACCCGACGGAAAGGGTTTTTTTGACACAGGCTTCCTTCCCCCCCCCCCCCCCCCTACCCCCCTCGCGAAATAAAAAAGGCAACCGGCTTCCACTCCCCCTCCCCTTGCAAAATAAAAAAGGGAAAACTAAGAATACAAAAAGTGAGAAAATAATACAGGACACCGTTTCTTTTCTGTGCTTTTCTTCTCATTCGAAACTCGATCCCTCGCCTCCTCCTTGCCCCCACCCGCTAGCAAGGGGCGCCACCCCCAACCCACAACAGACGAAGCCGTAAGTCCCTTTCAACAACCTTCCACCTTCGACATGGAAAATTTCTCTCTCTCTCTCTCTCTCTCTCTCTCTCTCTCTCTCTCTCTCTGAATTCCAAGATTTTCCGGGGCTGAAACAGCTAAAATTCACTACGAAATATACTTCCTTAAGTGCACCCGCACCAAGCCGTACAGAAAGCGAAATCCCACCCCCACCCCTGACGACCCCCGAAATCCTCTCTTTTCCCCAACGCCCCCTTCCCCTTAACCACCGCTCAACCAATCCCCACCCTTCCCAAAAGCAGCTGATCAGACGAAACAAAATGAAAAGACAAAAATAACAGATGGTTCTACTTTAAGACGCAGTTTTCGTAATGCAATTCTTTTCATTTATGTCAACATCCACACAAACACTCGCTTTCTTGCTCTAATGAATATACTGCTATTTTTTCCAAGCGCGCCCCCCACCCCCCCTAAAGCCCACACGGTTTTTTTTAGCTTAATTCTATAAGCTAGCATCAACGTATTTTAGCGTAATAGTGTAACTCCACTGAACCCGAAAGTAGCCGTCTTTGCTCACTGAAACTACGAAGGGTCTTGATAACTTTATATTAAGTTTGTATGTACGTATGAGGGAGCACGGCACTGACTTACAAATATATGATAATATAATATACGTAGTCCCATGACAGGGGACATACTAAATCTCCCTTCCTGAATTATAATATGAATAAAAGACATCGGACACATAATTCGAGATAACCGGTTACAAAAGGGAAGTCTAGTTTACAAAGGGTATCTATTTACAATATATATGCAATATATAAATTTGCTCATGCATAAGACGGGAGAATTACTTTCCAGCAAAACTGTAGGTACAAGTGAACAATTCATTCAAAAGCCATGTTTTGCCTTAGTTCTGCAGAGCAGAGAGGTCTACCCCAAGCATCTAAGACCCTTCAACAACGAACACTCTGCAGGAAACGACTGTGTTGATATGTGCTAATCTAAACCAACCAGCCAAATAATTTTTTTCATAAATTCCGAGTTTTCTACAAAGAAGCTTGAGCACTGGACAGCTACCAAATTCATCTTTAGCAGCTCGCCATAAAACCAACAATGTAAATAAGACGGCATGACAGTCTTACAGAAAGGTTGTACTGAGTTACGTACAATATGACGTTGATTGAACACAAAAGGGTGTTAAAACAGAATTACAATCTGAATGTTGCTGAAGACTATTTACTCAATTTCCTAAATATGTTAATCATGAGGATGGCTCCAATAGGAACAAAGTAAAAGAAGTGGTCCTTCTTTTGTCGTATTTCATACCAAGGAAAATTCTATCACCAAAAACGAACATGAATTACGTATGTTGTTATTCGACAAAGCTTAACTTGGGCCACCGGATGCCATTTTTTTCTTTTTTTTTTTTTTTTTTTTTTTTTTTTTGGCGGGGGTGGGAGAGTTGCCGTTCGCTTAATCGGATCTTGTACTGATGACTTTTTTGGTCGTTCGACTGACCTAATCTTGTGCTGCCAAAGGCTAGTTTTTGTTGTTTCCGTTGTTTCATTTACAGGAGACACTCACTCGCTCAACTCTTCCATGAAAGTACAAATTGAAACATTACACAGAAATCTCTTAAGGGAGCGGAAACGAGTTCTGATACGTGATTTGGATAATCAATTTTGGAACAGACCACGTACAAGATAGTATAAAGTTGGGTAGATAAAGTTGAAACATACAATATAGGCCGAAGGCTGGGACCGATGAGGTCATTCGGCGCTGAAATGGAAAATCGCGAGTATGATGTTTAAAAGATGTAACAGGAGGAAGACCTCAAAGCAGTTGCACTCTGAAACAATTGTTAGGAGAGGGTAGCGGAAAGTAAGATGGAAGAAGTACATGAACGGAGGTACAGTAAAAGGAATGAAAGGGGTAGCAGATAGTGACCGAACGCCAAGTACAATTTCTCAATGGGTAACAAGCACGGCAGATTCGGCAGCAACCTTATCCTTCTCCCGATGGCTAATAAAAGTGGCTTGACCATCGACTCGTCATGGGAGGGTACTGGTCGAGTGTTGGAGACACTTCGGTACCGATCCATTTATCACCTGTAATTCCCCTTCGGTGATCATTTCCCTTCGGGGATGTTCCCGAAGTGGCGTAAATTGGATATTGAACGACATTTGTATCTTAATGAATATATATATATATATATATATATATATATATGTGTGTGTGTGTGTGTGTGTGTGTGTGTGTGTGTGTGTGTGTGTGTGTGTACAGGTACATAAGCATGAAAAAGAGAAAGCGAATTCCACGCAACTCCTCAGAAATTCTGTTCTCCCAATAACAAAAATAAAAACAAACAAAATCCAATAACGTTATGCAAACAGTAAAAAACTAAGCACCCCCCCCCAAAAAACTTGGCATACAGAAGGGAGATATGATGAAGAAGAAGAAGAAGAAGAAGTCCCTTCCTCACTACAAATGATTAAAATCCTCTGGACCTGAGACTTAATGCTACTGTAGCCATTAGGATAATTCCGACTACAGGTGAGAGAGAGCTTTCTTTTTTCGAAAGCGCTTAGCTGATGACTTTTCTTCAGAAAGTTTCCTATTAGAGATATTGGATGTTAATTACCATCCAACCCCCCCCCCCCCCCCCCCCCACCCCCCCCCCCCACCTCCCACTTCGGTTGTGTCGGCTTCTGGTGGGATTTTGATAAAAGGTAAGATTTTAGTCTAAATATTTTTTTTAACACGTTGGGACGTTTGACTTTCTTTAATGCTATTATTCCGTTGTAATATCGTTTTTTTCTAATCTCGCCACATCACATACTAATTTTCTCCTCCCACAATTTATCTCACTTCTAGTATTGCGTTTTTCAATCTCTCCATATCACAAACTACTGCCTCTCTTCTTTCATAATCTAACTCATTTCTCATATAAGGTTTTTTTAATCATTCTAAATCCCAAATTACTTTTTCTCCCTCAATCTGTCTCGTTTCTCACACGCATGTACGGAAATACACACACACATACGCAAGCACACACACACAAACCAACAAATACTTCAAACATCATTACAAAAGCCTTTAAATGTCCAGATACTACGCACATTGAATGATATTAAAATTTATTTAATAATATAAAAACAAGTGAAACATACGCGAACTTTCTTCGGCGCAATGTGCTTCCTGTACAGCGTATGATTATGTATGAAACTCTCAGCCAGGGTCCATCAAGTTTTCAGCCACGCCCGGTGGTGGCCTGTGTTGTTGGCACCTACAGATGTGCCAGACGCACGATCATGGCTAACTTTAACTTACTACTGAGGATAGAGGGCTGCAATTTGGGATGTCTGATGATTGGAGGGTGGATGATCAACTTACCAATTTGCAACCCTTTAGACTCATTAGTTTTAAAGATCTGAGGGCGGACAGAAAAAGTGCGAATGGAAAGAAAAATTGTCATCTTAACTATTTTCTTTTACAAAAAACTAAAAAGCAATCCACATCAATTCCCCTGAATTTCAATTTGAACTTTAAATGATTTTATTACACACTTCTTTACAATATTTTCAAAACATAAATAATGCAGCTGAGAATAAAGTTTTTATTGACGTTCATGATGCAGATTCAGTAACAGAAAATTTGACCTTTGAATGATTTCATTACACATTATTTCATAACGATTTCAAAGCCAGTAAAAAATGCAGCTCAGAGTTTTGGATCCACTGACGTTCAGTAATGCAAATTCTGTAAACGACAATTTACCTTTTAATGATTTCATCACATAATCCTTTATAACAATCTCAAAATATAAGAAAAAAATGTAGCTGGGAATTTTGGATTTACTGACCAGTGATGTAAATTCAGTAAAAGACAATTCACCTTTTACTGATTTCATCACATAATCCTTTATAACAATTTCAAGCTATATGAAAAAATGCAGATGAGAATTTTGGATTTACTGACGTTCAGTGATGCAAATTCAATAAAAGACAATATTCTATGTAAAAAAAAAATCAATAAAAGACAATATTCTATGTAAAGTTAATTCAATACGCTTTGCGATGCGTCATCAGGCGTGGGAAATAATTACCTTTGCGAGGTACCAAATTACGCAAAGTGAGACGCTAAGCAGCTACTATGGTAGATTCACATCAACCGTGCATTTGATGTCTAGGCCCGTCCCTTACGACGCTCCTGATTGGCTGTTCATAAGACAATCACAGGGCTGGAAACTCTCAGTCTCTCCTCGAGAGTTCACATAGGCTGGATGTATGTTCCACCTCTCCTGAGAGGTACTATTGAAAGACATAGATCCTACCCATGTGAACTTTCGAGAGAGACAGTTTCCAGCCATTAGCTTATCAACAGTCAATCAGGAGCGTCGTAATGGACTGGCCTAGACATCAAATGAACGGTTGATGTGAATCTACTATAGGATTAACAGACGGGACGAGGGATGTTGCTGCAGCAACTGGGATTAACATGCAGGCCGGAAGGATTCAATTAATGTTGTTCATTTGTGGAATAAATCACCATTCTTTGGAGCCTTACCTCTACGTATACATCTACCCACAAAACCCACCCATCCCCTCCCCCTTCAATCAAACGTATGACGTAATATGATGTAGTGTTCATTATGAACGAATACAAATATTAATTCTTCTGCTGACGTTGCAATTCCAGGGGTCGTAAAGGGTTTCCTACTTTCTGCTTTAGAAATATCTTCCGTCCGCAATTTCTCTCTCCCCCCCTCAAGGATCAAGTCCCACTTTTCGACCTCCTCTTTGCATCGTTTTCTTCGGGATTGGGCTACCAAAGGGCAACAGCTTTTACAAACAAGTCAAAGGACTCAGCGGTTGTAACCAGTAACTGTCTAATTAGCCAAGGTGATTTCCCAAACAACAGAATAGAATGTGGAATTTAGTCCAAAGGCCAAGCTCTGGGACCTATGAGGTCATTGAGCGCTAAGAGGGAAATTGTCAGCAAGTAGGTTTCAAAGGAAAGGGTTTTAAGAGGGGAAAACCTTCACTTTTGCATTATGGAACAATCGTTATAGAATGGAGGAAAGTCAGATGGAAGAAAGAGGATATCAACGGAAGTACAGTAAAATGAATGGGAGAGGTTGCAGGTAGGCACCAAAGAGACGTAAAGAGTTCGCTGAAAGTTGCCAGTCCTGCATAATAGAACCCACTGAATTCTATATTTGCTTTATTTAAGACATCATGAAATACTTATGTTATAGCTATTACTGATCATTACCGCGCACTGACAAAGTGGTCTGTCTCCTGGTTCTTTCGTCTCTTATCTTTTACTTTTCCTATGATTTTTCTTTAATACGTTGGCCCTCTACGAACGCACCTGATCACATTTTAATTGACAGACTCTCATTAAGTAATCAATCATTCTTTTACAGTGTTGGTTTCTCTGGTATGATTTATAACGCAGAAAAACAATTTCATAAGGTAAATACTTATCTGAAGTGGAGACACTTAACGAAGCAATTATGAAATTATGTGTTTAAATGAAAGGATGAACCATCAAAATCAAAATTAATGAAGGAATTCTGATTTTACGCATAATGATTGAACAGTACAAAAAATACAGATACAAATTTAATAAAAAGAAGCTTTTAAAAATAACTCATTTATACACATAGGTAAGAGCCTACATATAGTTCGTAAACGTAATGCCATTACTATTCGTTTACTATTCGTGACAGTCTACATTCTGGAGTATAAAATATATTATTTTAAATTCGGGTCTAAAAAGAAAGAAAACGAAAGAAAATGAAATGTCTAAAATCCATGGAAAGTCCATTTCGTTGTGCACTACACTTCCATAACCATAAGTTATAGAAGCTAAATTTCCCAGTTTCTTTATCTGCATAAAATAGCATAGAATAAAGAATTTAGGCCAAGGTCAAACGCTGCAATATAAAAAAAATGTTACGAGAGGGTGGAAAATACGATGGACAGAGAATATGAACGGAGGTAGAGTAAAAGTTACTGTTTAAATAGGAGAGTATTTAAGAATATCATTAATTTCAAGATAATAGCCTGTTGAAACCCGATAAGAACACAAGCAATCAACAAGGAAACAAAATAGTGTGAAAGATTTCCAGTAAACCGTTTCAGAGGAAGTGCTCTTCTGCACTGACATGCGACCCCTTCCTCTCGCCCTCTCTAATCCCAATTCAATAAAATTGCAAATCGGATGAACACCCAGTTCTTTAAGACGTCTCCCCCCCCCCCACCCCCGCAAAAAAAGGCCTTCGATTTTTAAAATCCGTTGAATTTCTGCATGGCGTCCCAATGAGAAAATACCCCGTGAGGAGTATTTCCTGACTCTCGATTCCTTCCTCCTCCTCCAAGTGCTGCAAGATAAATTCTCCCTGAATTGTTCCTCCGACGGGACACAAAGAAAATTCATAAAATGCACACACACTTGAGTTCCCTCAGAGTCAGAGGGATGTTTCCAGGTCCTTTAAATGCATGGGGCTCTTAGTAGTCCCTTCCTGAAGTAGCTTAGAAGGGGTGTGACACAGATCACGTGGAAACCATTCTTTTTTCTTGTGGGGGGAGGGGGGGGAATGGCCACAAGGAAACTTCTCAGAACAAAATTGTTGTGTCATTAGTGTAAATACACCTGGGCAACATTCTCTCTCTCTCTCTCTCTGTCTCTCTCTCTAATGAAATAAAATGACACTTTCAGAATAAAAAGTTTCAAAATTAAGATGTTAGAAGTACAGAGGGTAACATAAGAATTATTGATCGGTACATCAGAGATAAACTATCGTTAAATAAAATGAGGACAGCGAGAGAGAGAGAGAGAGAGAGAGAGAGAGAGAGAGAGAGAGAGAGAGAGAGAGAGAGAGAGAATAAAAATAGACCGTTTCCAACGTATGCAAAGGCGACCAGAGATTCTTTGGGCGTTTTGCCTTTTTTATTTTTTCCCCTATTGCGGAAAATGTTCCTGAGAATATTTGATTTGGTTTACCCAGAAATGCCATCATTTAGATTGACACTGAAAGCGCCGGAGCTCTTCACCTTTTATCCCCTTTTTTATATCAACCTGCCATCACAAGGTCTCTCTCTCTCTCTCTCTCTCTCTCTCTCTCTCTCTCTCTCTTCCCTTCCATTTCATTTGCTTTCCAATCTCGCTCTTCTTTTATTTATAACCGTCCTTCTGCTGTTCCCCCGAACGTGTAGCATTCGCCCCAATCTTGTATCTTCAGCTCCGTTCTGTCTTGTTTGGTCTTGTTTCTCTTTTGTCCTCTGTCCAGTAAAGTTTCCTTCATTCTTTCATTCTTGTCAGTCGTCTTTTCCCGATGACGAATGTACCCGAGTGTACTGCTTTCAGTGTCGTCGTGCTTTAAGGATCTGGGTGAAATATTCAGGTTTTCTGTAGGTGGGTCGTACGTCTTTGAAAATATGGGATTATTGTTAGTGCTAAATGTCGTATTTCTCTCTCTCTCCCTTATATATATATATATATATATATATGTATATATATATATATATATATATATATATATATATATATATATATATAAATATATATCTATATATATATATATATAATATATATATATATATATATATATATATATATGTGTGTGTGTGTGTGTGTGTGTATATGTATATACACAAGTCAGGATGAATTTCTTCTGGCTTTGTGTGCCATATTTATTATCATCATTATTATTATGCGTCTACTACAGTCATCCTATTCGAATGGGCGGTTTTTATAATGGGGTCCCGGACTGCATTCTGCCTCCTTAGTAGTCCATCGCTTTGCTTACTATATGAGCTGTTTCTGTGAGAGTCCTAGAGCTACTTCGGTATCTAGTTTTTCCAGGTTCCTTCTCAGGAATATGGGTACAATTATTTCTATTTTCAGGTCTTGATAATTATCATTGTTTTCTATTTCTCATCTACTTTGATGTCCAATGACTGAAACTTTCTTCTTGATCTTGTCAATCAACGTCACGTCTGGTCTACTAGCACGTACCTCCCTATCTGTTTTGATACCATAGTCCCAGAGGATCTTTACCTAATCGTTTTCTATCACTCTCTAAAATTAGTGTTCGCCCCACTTATTACTGCATGGTAGCTGATGTTTCTTGCACGGGCTCCAGTGGAGCTTTTGCTTTGCTGAATTAACCTGCCTCTTTTAGTACTGGTTCTGTGCAAGCGCCGGACATTCGCTTACTGTGTGTTTTATGGTCTCATTTTTCATGCTGCACTTCCTGCATGTGGGTGAGATGTTATTTCCAGGGTCTGATCTTGTGCCGCTGTTAGCATTCCTTCCGTTTCCTTCTTGACTTATCCCCTATGTAGCCATTGCCATGTTTCATCGTTGGCCAGTTCTTTAATCTGCCTCATGTACTGTCTGTGCATTGGTTTGTTGTGCCATTCCTCTACTTTGTTTTTAATTTTCCTCTCTCTGTATATTCTGGGTCTTCGTCTACTTTTATCAGTCCTCCTTCCCATGCACTCCTTAGCCACTCGTCTTCACTGGTTCCCAGACATTGCCCCAGCGCTCTGCTCTCGATGTTGACTTAAGGCGGCCATACACGTACGCGACTGGGTCGCTGATTTCATAGCGACTGGCGCGAACCGGTCAGTCTTTATCGTGTATGGAGGCTATTGATGCCAGTCCTGTCGAGCCAGTCCTGTCCCGTCGTCATTTCAGCATGTTGAACTGACTGGTGCGTCGCGACAGCGCAGCTGGTGTTGGGAAGGACTGAGGCAAAGTTTCAACATGTATGCATTACAGTAACTTCTCTTTTACCCCTTAATTTTTTATTATAAGATTTTAGTTTTATGGAAAAAAAAAAAACTATTGTGACGGCTATGTCTGTCCTCCCTCAGATCTTAAAACTACCGAGGCCAGAGGGCTGCAAATTGTTATTGTTGATCATCCATTATCCAATCATCAAGACATAACAAATTGCAAACCCTCAGCCTCAGTAGTTTTTCTTTTATTTAAGGTTAAATCTAGTCATAATCGTGTGTATGGCATCGATATGGCCCAGGCCACACTGGGCTATCGTTAAAATTTCATGGGCCGCCGCCCATACAGCATTGTACGGAGGACCACCCGATCGATACATATATTTTCAGTGGCCTTGATTACAGTATGTATGGAAAAACTTATATATATATATATATATATAATATATATATA
>NC_087218.1:27564884-27597384 GCF_015104395.2 Macrobrachium nipponense | reverse complement strand
ACAATCCTTCTCAGAGGTTGCTTCCCGGAGGAAGGCAGGTTTCCTGCCAGGCTGGGGAAGCGGGCTGAGGATGGACCCACCACAGAGGCTAAAGGCCAAAGGATCCAGATCCTCTCCAGCCCATGGAGGGAACAATCTCTTCAGAGGCAGCTTCCCCAGGCGGAAGGCAGGTTTCCTGCCAGGCAAGGACGGGCCTGAGGATGGACACCACGGGGGAGCATAGGCTAAAGGCCAAAGGATCCAGATCCTCTCCAGCCCATGGAGGGAACAATCCTCCTCAGAGGCTGCTTCCCGGAGGAAGGCAGGTTCCTGCCAGGCTGGGGAAGCGGGCCTGAGGATGGACCCACCACAGAGGCTAAAGGCCAAAGGATCCAGATCCTCTACAGCCCATGGAGGGAACAATCCTCCTCAGAGGCTGCTTCCCCGGAGGAAGGCAGGTTTCCTGCCAGGCTGGGGAAGCGGGCATGAGGATGGACCCACCACAGAGGCTAAACACCAAAGGATCCAGACCTCTACAGCCCATGGAGGGAATAATCCTCCTCAGAGGCTGCTTCCCCGGAGGAAGGCAGGTTTCCTGCCTGGCTGGGGAAGCGGGCCTGAGGATGGACCCACCACAGAGGCTAAAGGCCAAAGGATCCTGATCCTCTACAGCCATGGAAGGGAAAACTCCTCCTCAGAGGCTGCTTCCCCGGAGGAAGGCAGGTTTCCTGCCAGGCTGGGGAAGCGGGCCTGAGGATGGAACCACCACAGAGGCTAAAGGCCAAAGGATCCCGATCCTCTACAGCCCATGGAGGGGACAATCTCCTCAGAGGCTGCTTCCCCTGAGGAGGCAGGTTTCCTGCCTGGCTGGGAAGCGGGCCTGAGGATGGACCCACCACAGAGGCTAAAGGCCAAAGGATCGTGATCCTCTCCAGCCCATGGAGGGAAAACTCCTCCTCAGAGGCTGCTTCCCCGGAGGAAGGCAGGTTTCCTGCCAGGCTGGGGAAGCAGGCACCTGAGGATGGACCCACCACAGAGGCTAAAGGCCAAAGGATCCTGATCCTCTACAGCCATGGAGGGGACAGAATCCTCCTCAGAGGCTGCTTCCCATGAGGAAGGCAGGTTTCCTGCCAGGCTGGGGAAGCAGGCCTGAGGGATGGACCCACAACAGAGGCTAAAGGCCAAAGGATCCAGATGCTCTACAGCCCATGGAGGGAACAATCCTCCTCAGAGGCTGCTTCCCCGGAGGAAGGCAGGTTTCCTGCCAGGCTGGGGAAGCGGGCCTGAGGATGGACCCACCACAGAGGCTAAAGGCCAAAGGATCCCGATCCTCTCCAGCCCATGGAGGGAAAACTCCTCCTCAGAGGCTGCTTCCCCGGAGGAAGCAGGTTCCTGCCAGGCTGGGGAAGCGGGCATGAGGATGGACCACCACAGAGGCTAAAGGCCAAAGGATCCAGATGCTCTACAGCCCATGGAGGGAACAATCCTCCTCAGAGGCGCTTACCCGGAGGAAGGCCGGTTTCCTGCCAGGCTGGGGAAGCGGGGCCTGAGGATGGACCCACCACAGAGGCTAAAGGCCAAAGGATCCAGATCCTCTCAGCCCATGGAGGGAACAATCCTCCTCAGAGGCTGCTTCCCTGGAGGAAGGCAGGTTTCCTGCCAGGCTGGGGAAGCGGGCATGAGGGGACCCACCACAGAGGCTAAACACCAAAGGATCCAGATCCTCTACAGCCCATGGAGGAATAATCCTCCTCAGAGGCTGCTTCCCCGGAGGAAGGCAGGTTTCCTGCCAGGCTGGGGGAAGCAGGCCTGAGGATGGACCCACCACAGAGGCTAAAGGCCAAAGGATCTTGATCCTCTCCAGCCCATGGAGGGGACAATCCTCCTCAGAGGCTGCTTCCCCTGAGGAAGGCAGGTTTCCTGCCAGGCTGGGGAAGCAGGCCTGAGGATGGACCCACCACAGAGGCTAAAGGCCAAAGGATCCAGATCCATCCTACAGCCCATGGAGGGAATAATCCTCCTCAGAGGCTGTTTCCCCGGAGGAAGGCAGGTTTCCTGCTGGCTGGGGAAGCGGGCGGGCTGAGGATGGACCACCACAGAGGCTAAAGGCCAAAGGATCCTGATCCTCTACAGCCCCATGGATTTGGGAAGGGAACAATCCTCCTCAGAGGCTGCTTCCCCATGAGGAAGGCAGGTTTCCTGCCAGGCTGGGTGGAAGCGGGCCTGAGGATGGACCACCCACAGAGGCTAAAGGCCAAAGGATACGATCGTCTACAGCCCATGGAGGGAACAATCCTCCTCAGAGGCTGCTTCCCGGAGGAAGGCAGGTTTCCTGCCTGGCTGGGGAAGCGGGCCTGAGGATGGACCCACCACAGAGGGCTAAAGGCCAAAGGATCCTGATCCTCTACAGCCATGGAGGGAAACAATCCTCCTCAGAGGCTGCTTCCCCGGAGGAAGGCAGGTTTCCTGCCAGGCTAGGGAAGCGGGCCTGAGGATGGACCCACCACAGAGGCTAAAGGCCAAGGATCCAAGATCCTCTACAGCCCCATGGAGGGAACAATCCTCCATCAGAGGCTGCTTCCCCAGAGGAAGGCAGGTTTCCTGCCAGGCTGGGGAAGCGGGCATGAGGATGGACCCACCACAGAGGCTAAACACCAAAGGATCCAGATCCTCTACAGCCCATGGAGGGAACAATCCTCCTCAGAGGCTGCTTCCCCGGAGGAAGGCAGGTTTCCTGCCAGGCTGGGGGAAGCGGGCCTGAGGATGGACCCACCACAGAGGCTAAAGGCCAAAGGATCCAGATCCTCTACAGCCCATGGAGGGAAAAATCCTCCTCAGAGGCTGCTTCCCCGGAGGAAGGCAGGTTTCCTGCCAGGCTGGGAAGCAGGCCTGAGGATGGGACCCACCACAGAGGCTAAAGGCCAAAGGATACCGATCCTCTACAGCCCATGGAGGGAACAATCCTCTAGAGGCTGCTTCCCCTGAGGAAGGCAGGTTCCTGCCTGGCTGGGGAAGCGGGCCCTGAGGATGGACCACCACAGAGGCTAAAGGCCAAAGGATCCTGATCCTCTACAGCCCATGGAGGGAACAATCCTCTCAGAGGCTGCTTCCCCGGAGGAAGGTAGGTTTCCTGCCAGGCTGGGGAAGCGGGCCTGAGGATGGACACACAGACGCTAAAGGCCAAAGGATACCATTCCTCTACAGCCCATGGAGGGAACAATCTTCCTCAGAGGCTGCTTCCCCTGAGGAAGGCAGGTTTCCTGCCTGGCTGGGGAAGCGGGCCTGAGGATGGACCCACCACAGAGGCTAAAGGCCAAAGGATCCTGATCCTCTACAGCCCATGGAGGGGACAATCCTCCTCAGAGGCTGCTTCCCCTGAGGAAGGCAGGTTTCCTGCCAGGCTGGGGAAGCAGGCCTGAGGATGGACCCATCACAGAGGCTAAAGGCCAAAGGATCCAGATCCTCTACAGCCCATGGAGGGAACAATCCTCCTCAGAGGCTGCTTCCCCGGAGGAAGGCAGGTCTCCTGCCAGGCTGGGGAAGCGGGCCTGAGGATGGACCCACCACAGAGGCTAAAGGCCAAAGGATCCAGATCCTCTCCAGCCCATGGAGGGAACAATCCTCCTCAGAGGCTGCTTCCCCGGAGGAAGGCAGGTTTCCTGCCAGGCTGGGGAAGCGGGCCTGAGGATGGACCCACCACAGAGGCTAAAGGCCAAAGGATCCAGATCCTCTACAGCCCATGGAGGGAACAATCCTCCTCAGAGGCTGCTTCCCCGGAGGAAGGCAGGTTTCCTGCCAGGCTGGGAAAGCGGGCCGGAGGATGGACCCACCACAGAGGCTAAAGGCCAAAGGATCCAGATCCTCTACAGCCCATGGAGGGAACAATCCTCCTCAGAGGCTGCTTCCCCTGAGGAAGGCAGGTTTCTGCCTGGCTGGGGAAGCGGGCCTGAGGATGGACCACCACAGAGGCTAAAGGCCAAAAGAATCCTGATCCTCTACAGCCCATGGAGGGGACAATCCTCCTCAGAGGCTGCTCCCCTGAGGAAGGCAGGTTTCCTGCCAGGCTGGGGAAGCGGGCCTGAGGATGGACCCACCACAGAGGCTAAAGGCCAAAGGATCCAGATCCTCTACAGCCCATGGAGGGAACAATCCTCCTCAGAGGCTGCTTCCCCGGAGGAAGGCAGGTTTCCTGCCAGGCTGGGGAAGCGGGCCTGAGGATGGACCCACCACAGAGGCTAAAGGCCAAAGGATCCAGATCCTCTCCAGCCCATGGAGGGAACAATCCTCCTCAGAGGCTGCTTCCCCGGAGGAAGGCAGGTTTCCTGCCAGGCTGGGGAAGCGGGCCTGAGGATGGACCCACCACAGAGGCTAAAGGCCAAAGGATCCAGATCCTCTACAGCCCATGGAGGGAACAATCCTCCTCAGAGGCTGCTTCCCCGGAGGAAGGCAGGTTTCTGCCTGGCTGGGGAAGCGGGCTGAGGATGGACCCACCACAGAGGCTAAAGGCCAAAGGATCGTGATCCTCTCCAGCCCATGGAGGGAAAACTCCTCCTCAGAGGCTGCTTCCCCGGAGGAAGGCAGGTTTCCTGCCAGGCTGGGGAAGCGGGCCTGAGGATGGACCCACCACAGAGGCTAAAGGCCAAAGGATCCAGATCCTCTACAGCCCATGGAGGGAACAATCCTCCTCAGAGGCTGCTTCCCCGGAGGAAGGCAGGTTTCCTGCCAGGCTGGGGAAGCGGGCCCTGAGGATGGACCACCACAGAGGCTAAAGGCCAAAGGATACCGATCCTCTACAGCCCATGGAGGGAACAATCTCCTCAGAGGCTGCTTCCCCCTGAGGAAGGCAGGTTTCCTGCCTGGCTGGGGAAGCGGGCCTGAGGATGGACCCCACCACAGAGGCTAAAGGCCAAAGGATCCTGATCCTCTACAGCCCATGGATGGGGACAATCCTCCTCAGAGGCTACTTCCCCGGAGGAAGGCAGGTTTGCCAGCGATGGGGAAGCGGGCCTGAGGATGGACCCACCACAGAGGCTAAAGGCCAAAGGATCCAGATCCTCTACAGCCCATGGAGGGAACAATCCTCCTCAGAGGCTGCTTCCCCGGAGGAAGGCAGGTTTCCTGCCAGGCTGGGGAAGCGGGCCTGAGGATGGACCCACCACAGAGGCTAAAGGCCAAAGGATACCGATCCTCTACAGCCCATGGAGGGAACAATCCTCCTCAGAGGCTGCTTCCCCTGAGGAAGGCAGGTTTCCTGCCTGGCTGGGGAAGCGGGCCTGAGGATGGACCCACCACAGAGGCTAAAGGCCATAGGATCCTGATCCTCTACAGCCCATGGAGGGGGGGACAATCCTCCTCAGAGGCTGCTTCCCCGGAGGAAGGCAGGTTTCCTGCCAGGCTGGGGAAGCGGGCCTGAGGAAGGACCCACCACAGAGGCTAAAGGCCAAAGGATAACGATCCTATCCAGCCCATGGAGGGAACAATCCTCCTCAGAGGCTGCTTCATGAGGAAGGGGCCGGTTTCCTGCCTGGCTGGGGAAAGCGGGCCTGAGGATGGACCCACCACAGAGGCTAAAGGCCAAAGGATACCGATCCTCTACAGCCATGGAGGGGAACAATCCTCCTCAGAGGCTGCTTCCCCTGAGAAGGCCGGCTTTCCTGCCTGGCTGGGGGAAAGCGGGCCTGAGGATGGACCCACCACAGAGGCTAAAGGCCATAGGATCCTGATCTCTACAGCCCATGGAGGGGACAACTCCTCCTCAGAGGCTGCTTCCCCGGAGGAAGGCAGGTTTCCTGCCAGGCTGGGGAAGCGGGCCTGAGGATGGACCCACCACAGAGGCTAAAGGCCAAAGGATACCGATCCTCTACAGCCCATGGAGGGAACAATCCTCCTCAGAGGCTGCTTCCCCGGAGGAAGGCAGGTTTTCTGCCAGGCTGGGGAAGTGGGCCTGAGGATGGACCCACCACAGAGGCTAAAGGCCAAAGGATCCCGATCCTCTACAGCCCATGGAGGGAACAATCCTCCTCAGAGGCTGCTTCCCCGGAGGAAGGCAGGTTTCCTGCCAGGCTGGGGAAACGGGCCTGAGGATGGACCCACCACAGAGGCTAAGGCCAAAGGATCCCAATCCTATCCACCCAATGGAGGGAACAATTCTCCTCAGAGGCTGCTTCCCCTGAGGAAGGCAGGTTTCCTGCCAGGCTGGGGAAAAGGGCCTGAGGAATGGACTCACCACAGAGGCTAATGGCCAAAGGATCCCGACCCTCTCCAACCCATGGAGGGAACAATCCTCCTCAGAGGCTGCTTCCCCGGAGGAAGGCAGGTTTCCTGCCAGGCTGGGGAAAATGGGCCCGGGCCTGAGATGCACCCACCACAGAGGCTAAAGGTCAAAGGATCCATATCCTCTCCAGCCCATGGAGGGAACAATCCTCCTCAGAGGCTGCTTCCCCGGAGGAAGGCAGGTCTCCTGCCAGGCGGGTGGGGAAGCGGGCCTGAGGAGGACCCACCACAGAGGCTAAGGCCAAAGGATCCCAATCCTATCCACCCAATGGAGGGAACAATTCTCCTCAGAGGCTGCTTCCCCGGAGGAAGGCAGGTTTCCTGCCAGGCTGGGGAAGTGGGCCTGAGGATGCACCCACCACAGAGGCTAAAGGCAAAGGATCCCGATCTCTCCAGCCCAGGAGGGAACAATCCTCCTCAGAGGTGTCCCCAGGAGGAAGGCAGGTTTCCTGCCAGGTGGGGAAGCGGGCTGAGGATGGACCCACCACAGAGGCTAAAGGCCAAAGGATCCCGATCCTCTCCAGCCCATGGAGGGAACAATCCTCCTCAGAGGCTGCTCCCCAGGAGGAAGGCAGGTCTCCTGCCAGGCTGGGGAAGTGGGCCTGAGGATGCACCCACCACAGAGGCTAAAGGCCATAGGATCCCGATCCTATCCAGCCCATGGAGGGAACAATCTTCCTCAGAGGCTCTTCTCCCCGGTTAGGAAAGGCAGGTTCCTGCCAGGCTGGGGAAGCGGGCCTGAGGATGGCCCCACCACAGAGGCTACAGGTCAAAGGATCCTGACCTATCTAGCCCACGGAGGGAAAAAATCCTCACAGGCTTTCTGCCAGGCTGTGGAAGGGAGCCTGTGGAGAGCCCACCATAAGGGGCGGGGGATATCCGTGTTTATCAGCTTATTAAGGAGTCCGCTTTTCGTGTATCACATAAAGTTGAAGATTTTCAGGAGCAGTTTATATGCAGTACAGGAAGGCTTCAGGGAGGATATCCTGTTTAGGACAGAGAGAGAGAGAGAGAGAGAGAGAGAGAGAGAGAGAGAGAGAGAGAGAGAGAGAGTGAGAGAGTCGCACAGTTTGCGCAATTAGGAGACAGCAATACACGTTTGTATGTTCTGAGTTTTACTAGATGAAAGAGCGAGAATATTGCTAAGGAAGAGGAATTGTCAATAAGATGTCTTAGGATTTTAGTGTATTTCATAAGCGGATTACTGTGTATAAACAATTACAATGTGAAGGTTCCAGATGGTTGTCCCCTCTTATTGGAGTAGTGCTATCATTGTGGACATTCCATAAAGATCTAAACAGTGTCCCTTCGCCCCCCTAGCTGCAACCCCTTTCATTCCTTTTATCGTACCTCCTTTTACTCATCCTTTCCACTTCCTCCTAACCGCAAGGTTTTCCTCCTGCTACACCTTTCGAACTTTTTTTACTGTCAGTTTCCGTTTCAGCGCTGAGTACGCCAATAGATCCCAGCGCTTGACCGTGGACGAGGAAATGGTCACAGCTGCGAGTGAAACGACTCCCATCATTGATTTCACTTTCATACAATTAGGCTGCAGATTTTATAGGAGCATACATCATGACTTGAAAAATAAGTATCTTTTCCCTCCATGGTTGTTGCCAGGTCAGGGGACACCACTGTAAGTTAGGTTAGGTAAATAAGTATCTTCTCCCTCGATTGTTGCCAGGTCAGGGGGCACCGCTCTAAGTTAGGTTAGGTAATGAGTATCTTTTCATTCCACGACTGTGCCAGGTCAGGGTATGCCGCTCTAAGTTTGGTTAGGTAGATTAGATCTGGTTAGGTCAGGACCTGGCATTATTGGAAAAGGTTATTTCCATTTACGTATAAAAGGAATGTCCCGGTCTAAGACTGACGAGAATCAGTCCGTTCCACTTGAGTAAAGTTATTCCGTGAAAAATGCTTATTGGTCGTTGATAGTGTGAATACGAATCATTTTACCAACATTTGCGGCAAAAGCTTTGTCAGAAATGTAGTAGAGGAAGGGAGATCTTGGTCGTGTAATTTCCAGACTTCCAAGATATCTGGTCGAACTGGAATATCAACTGGAATATCCGCGGATTCACGTCTAGAGAAGATCAGGCAGTCTGGCATGCAAACTATTCAATTCCCAGAGAGAGAGAGAGAGAGAGAGAGAGAGAGAGAGAGAGAGAGAGAGAGAGAGAGAGCTCTATTTGCAATTCAGTGGATGATATTGCAAAATTTCGCCTCTCAAAAGTTAAGCGAGTTGCAATTATATGAGAAAAATCATTAGCCATTGCAGCAGCAGCCAGCAGCAGCAGCAGCAGCAGCAGCGAGACTTGCTATGCGGAGTTACCCACCATACATTGACTTTTAATTGACGTTTGTATGATAATAGGACATACATGCTGTTATCTCGGTCACGAAACTGTCTTCCGCAGGGGATGACAGGTAACAACCACCTCATTGAATTTTCATTGGTCTGAGGAGCAGTCGAGTTGGTAGTTGTGTGTCATTTTGCTGCTGCTTTGAGCGTGCGTCTGTACAGACGCGTGGTGAGTGTGTGTGTGTGTGTGTATGTACATACAATAACCTCATTCCCCGTGGGAGTCGGGGCAGTGCTGCGTTGTGAAAGGATGTCGCAGTCAGTCAAGTATTTATCTTACGATTTCATTCTGATTTTTTTTTGGACCTGTACAGAGCACTACCGAGCTTTTGGAAAATACGAAGTTCGGATTATTCCAATCCAGTAAAAAGACATGCAGCTTATGAGCAATTGCTGGAATTATGTAAAAAACAAACAGATAAAGATGCAAAAAGCTTTTGTGAAAGCCAAAACTGCCAGCCTTTCATGGTATCTTTGACTAATATAAATGAGTTTTACAATTAATTTGTAAAACATTTTAAAGGATACAAAGTGGCGATTAAAAACATTAACATTCTTAAACGACTGTGAATTTCACTAGTAAAACATTTGAGAGGAAATCTGTCCATAGTGATCGATATCACACCTTTCATCGATATTCAAATTCATTCATCTCCAGTCAATTTAGATTCCTGTTATACGAAGTAAAGTATGTTTAAGAATGATGCATTCCATATCACCTTGAGAGAGAGAGAGAGAGAAATATTCTGAAATGCAGGTAAAACTTTGCGTCGGTTAAATAAAATGAAAAAGCTGAAAAGCATATTGTATTTTCAGAGGTCCTCCTAAACTAAATGAATGGATTCCGTTACCCGATTACTGTACCTGAAGCAGCAATAAAAATTAGGAACACCCCAACCATCATCAATCATTCTTAAATCATTTCCATAATCTTCCGGGTTATTTTCCTTTAATTCTTTCATTTAAGTCATATGGTAAAACCTCTCTTTATTAGCCATGGTTTCACCCATACTTTACAATTTTTCTTGCATATTTCATGTTCGTATTAATACGTCTTGCAGGAGTGCTATTATCATTATTGCACTTATCTTCCTTTTACTTGGTGCCATGATTTAAAAACACTCCCCATATCAGGACACTACAGGACTGAAAGGAGCACGGCACTGCATATTAGCTCTGCCCTCTCAAAATATGCCTAGAGCAAGTCCCCTGCGTGTATGGGCAATACCCAAGCGGACTGGAGCGCGCGCTAATCCCGGCAGGACAAACCCCAAGCCAGTCGCGTATGTGTATGGCCGCCTTTAGTCCTCTGTGCTTAGTAGCTCTCTCCTTCCTTCCTTTCGCGTTAAGTATGGTCTGTCAGTCTATTTGCTCTTGGGTGTAGTGAACGTCACAACTTTCTCTGAAACTAATGTTTCGACGCCAGTTTCAGTAACTATTAATCAAACAATCAAATCTTTAATACAAGATTCTCAGTATTAGTACCCCGTGCGTCATCTTCGTTTAATTAATAACGCTGCTTACGGCAGTTGTTTGTGTGTGTCAATCAATACGTAACAGGAGCTGCTTATGTAGTTCCCCGGTAACTGGATAGTTTAATTTAATCATATGTTTTCAGGGTCACCATCCTCCAAAAAAACTAGGTTGCTTTGGTATGCTTATTTGTCTTATAAATATCTGATAATTGTAATTCCTTAAGGTTAATATATAAAATATGCATGTATTTTGTGAGAATTGTGAACAATGTCCACAAAACTGGTTTACTTCTATTTTCTTGAATTCGATTTATTCCGCGACACTTAACAGCCAGTCCATTTTCTTCTAGATTGTCTCCAACAATTCAATTCAGGATTTGCTCTCAACTTTCACTTTCACTGCACAGAGCTAAGTCTCTCTCTCTCTCTCTCTCTCTCTCTCTCTCTCTCTCTCTCTCTCTCTCTCTCTCTCTCTCCTGAGGCCGAGTAATTTTTTGTGTGTGAAAACTCACTTGAGAACAAACATTCCTTAACATTATCCTCACTTTGCAAACCATTCATGGAATCTAGATTCTATTACATACAAGGATACACTTTCGTCTCACTCAATACAAAAATTGTCGGTTTTCAAGCCTTTTGGTGCCTAGTTGTTGTAAGGTTATCGATTACTAGAATCCCTATCTTCTGAAAGAATCTCAATATGACTGGATATTATTAGTAGGTAGCTACTATTACTTGAAAGTTTCGACTATTGCGGGTTGAAGTCCAAGTTACCTACAATATCCTGCACTGTTCAAGTCAGTCATTTAATCAAGTCTTCGAAAAGAAACCCTTTTCTTCTCATACACTATAACCATTCTGCTGTGTGAAAATATATATATATATCTATATATATATATATATATATATATATATATATATATATATATATATATATATATATATATCTATATATAATATATATATATATATATATAAATATATATATATATATATAAATATATATATATATGATATATATATATATATATTATATATATATATATATATACACACACATATATATTAATATATATATATATTTATATATATATATATATATATATATATATATATAATATATATATATATAATATACATATAAAGAGGGCGTTTCGTTAAAAAAAAGTTGTTCATTAAGAGTGAAACAAATTTTGGATACGAACCTTCCATCTAGTTCCCATGAGAGACTTACCTTACCTTACCTACCTTACAGACCTTACAGTTCGTCGGGTTGCCCCAGGTCCCATCAGTGAGGCGCCCTAATGTCTACCAGAGAGTTGCTAGTACATCTCCGGTATATTTTGCATCTTCCAATCTGGATGGTCTGGGATGCAGTTAGATATTTGCGAGCTTATTCTAAACACATCTACGCTCACTCCTGATATTCCTCAGATGAGCTGGCAACGCATTGAATAGACGCGCATTATCGATGCTGGTGCGTAGTGGATTAATGTCCTGTGTGCTTTCCTTATTTTTCCTGGTATAGTTTTGGGCACTATTAATCTACCTCTGCTTGCTCTTTCTGATATTTTTTAGTTCCATGATATTTTCGTTATTCCATTCTATCTGTTTCCATGCCTGAATTATCATGTAGCGTTCTCTCTCCTTTCTAGACTATATAATTTTTAAGGATTGTAGTCTTTCCCAGTAGTCTAGGTCCTTAACTCTTCTATTCTAGCTGTAAAGGACCTTTGTACACTCTCATTTGTGCAATATCCTTTTGATAGTGTGGGTACATATCATATTGCAATATTCAAGTGGACTACGAACATATGTTTTATAAAGCATAATCATGTGTTCAGCTTTTCTTGTTTGAAGTGCCGTAACAACATTCCCATTTTTGCTTTACATTTGCCAAACAGAATTGCTATTTGATCATTGCATAACATGTTCCTATTCATCATCACACCAAGGTCTTTAACTGCTTCTTATTTGTGATTGTCTATTATTAGGTCCCCTATTATGCATATAGCTTTCCTTCTCTGTCTCCATAATTTATTGATTCAAATTTATCAGAGTTAAATACCATCCTATTTTACCTCTGCCCAATCATATACTTTGTTAAGGTCTCTTTGTAGAGCGTTCCTATCTTCATCACAAGTAATTTCTCTACTATTCTTGTGTCATCAGCGAAACTACTCACTACCGAATCCTTAACATTACTGTCTATCGTCGTCAATCATAATAAAACAAACATTGCAGCTAGCACCATAACCTTGTGGCACACCGGATATTACCTTGGTTTCAATCCGATTTCTCATCGTTTGCAATAACTATCTGTTTCTGTTGTGTAAAAAATTTTTCTTTTTAACCATCTTCCTACTTTATCTACGATATTGTGTTTTCTAATTTTCTTTGCTAATATATTATGGTCTACTTTGTCAAAAGCTTTTGCAAAGTCTAGATAAACCACATCTGTTTCATTTCCGCTTTTCATATTTTTGAATATGTTCTCACGGTGGACTAACAGTTGGGTTTGTGTACTTTTTCGGGTACGAAACCGTGTTCCTCCATATTAAACAAATTATTATTTTTTATTAAATGTTTCATAATATTTTCTTCATTACCCTTTCATACACTTTCATAATATGTGATGTTAGACTCACAGGCCTATAATTACTTGCCTCTAGTCTTGATCCACTTTTGAAAGTAGGGGTGATATATGCTAATTGTGATCATCATAAATCTTGCCTGTATCTACACTTTGTCTTAATAATATTGCAAGTGGCTTTGCGATAGAATGAACTACTTTCTTTAACAAAAATAGCAGGGACTCCATCCGGCCCTGCAGCAGCTCCATTTTAATTTCATAATTGCCTGCACAATATCAGCTTCATTAATTTCTATGTCAGCTAAATATTCACTATTTTCTTCCCTTACTTCTATATCATTATCTTCATTATCTATTCTAGGGGTGAATTAATCTCTATATCGTTCTGCCAGTATGTTGCAAATTTCCTTTTTTTCATTCGTTAATCTCCCTTCAATTCTCAGAGGGCTATTTCATTCTTCTTTTTATTCATCTTCTTCGCATATGAGTATAATAGTTTGGGGTTTTGCTTGATATTTATAGGGTTTTTTCTTCCAAGTCCCGTTTTTCATTTTCTTTTGATTGTATATCTTTTGTTCTGCATTCTATCTATTTTTAGTCTATAACTTTCCATGCATTTTTTCTTTTGCAAGACCTTTTTTCCACTTTCTGATTTCTGGAACAAGATCCTTCTGTCTCTTGGTATGCATGAATGATGTTTACTTTTCTTCTTCGGTATATATTTTTCCACTATTTTCTCCAATATTTTATATATATCTCAGTATTTACCACTTATGTCATCACTTACGAAAATGTTATCCCAATCTTTGTTTAATTCTTCATTAATTTCTGACCATTTTATATTTTTACTGTAGAAGTTGTATTTCCATATCCCCTTTCACTTTTTCATTTCTGCTTATCTCTATTTCACTTGCTTTGGAATGAACTGTTAATTCTATGACATTATGGTCTGAAATACTCGCATTATAAACTATTATTCTTTAACATAATTCATCTCGTTCACAAATACTAGGTCTAAAGTATTTTCTTTCTTGTTGGCAGGTGATTTATTTGTTTGAATGTTGTATTCTAGTAGCATATCTAATAGCTTTTCAAATGAGAGAGAGAGAGAGAGAGAGAGAGAGAGAGAGAGAGAGAGAGAGAGAGAGAGAGAGAGAGAGAGACTTACAACCTTCTCTTCCAAAGGGGAAAGAAGGAAGGAGAAGGGCCTTGTCTCTTCTCTCCTCCCATCCCATGAAATAGACACAAGGGCCCTGTCGATGCCATCACCAACCTTACATCTTAACGGCAGCGTCCGAGGCACGAAAACAGCTCATAACTGCCTCCCGGTGATTTGCTGTCGGGAGGAAAGATCGAGTAATATTCGTGTCTCGGGAGGCAGAGTGAGTAGGGCCTATGGCTGTCGCCTCACGTGGGCCGTTCTTCTTCTGTTCTCTTATCTCGTTCGCCGTTTGGCCACGCCTCTAGCCATCGCCTACATCATAACGGTTCTTCTTCTTAGTTTTTCCTCGTCTCCTCCTTTTCCTCCTCCTCCTCTCAGCCTCTCTCTTTTTCTCTCACTCGAGGTCCACATACAATCATACACACACACACACGAACAAATGCACAATGGCGTGCCGAGTCATATTAATCCAGATTAGGCAAAGGGCACAGATTCATTGGCAACAGGTGATTCTTAATTCACAACTTCCGCTCTCTCTCTCTCTCTCATACATCCACACAAGACTAATCACGATTAAGTAAAAATAGGCACCAGCTTTAGAAACAAAAAACTAATACGCCGAGGACTTTCGTATCAATATTATTCGCTTTGCTGTAAACAGAAAGGCCCCTCATACACAGATCTGATTATTTCTGTGGTGATTAGAAACGCCCTATACTAAATTACCCGTGTTCTATTGACATTTGATAAGGCCGACGGCTGACATAAAGGAAAACAAATAGGGAGGAGAAGCATTACAACAGACCTGAGCTGGAATATGCTCGGATCAGGCATATTCTGTTTTTGACATAACGTGCTCTACAAACATACAAAAATACTATATATATATATATGTATTATATATATATATATATATATATATATAGATATATATATAAATATATATATATATATATATATATATATATTTATATAAATATATATATTAATATATATATATACACATGCATGCATTCATATACATATAAACACACGCACACATACATGCACACAAACACACACACATACCATACAACAGACCATACATATATATATATATATATATATATATATATATATATATATATATATATATATAATACATATATATATATATATATTATTTACACACAGTTTAAGGGGGAATGATATATCACCAGCTACATCAATTATTTCTTTAAATTTTTATCTCGCTTTATCATTAATTGCATTTGATAGAAAAACACAACTTAGGGTGAAGGCCAAGCGCTGGGACCTATGAGTTCATTCAGCGATGAATGGAAAATTGAGAGTAAAAGGTTGCAAAGGTGTAACAGAGGAAAACCTCTCTGTTGCACCATGAAACAATTGTTATCAGAGGGAGAAAAGTAACATTGAAGAAAGACTAAGAATGAAGATGCAGTAAAAGGAATGAAAGCGGGTTCCAGCTATGGGCCGAAGGGACGTTTGCAAAGTACCTTAAGTAACGCCTACAGTGCACCGCGCATGAGGTACACTGACGGTACTACCTCCTTACGGAGTTTATATCATCTGATATTCTTCTTAAAAGTTTTATTCTCGAAGCGAACAAACACCCTTTCGATAGTGTCAACAGATTCTGGCACATTCAATATTGCTGAAAATAACCCCGATTTTTCATCATTAGTCAAGTCAGGCTACAGTTCCAGGCGTCTGAGTTGAATAACCAGATTGATAACACTTTTTATTTAGCTTGCGCTGATTCTAAAACTTATCTATTATCTCACATTTGGAGAGGTGTGTCTATACATACTGGAAGAGGTTCTAAATATGTTGATGAGGAATGGGGGGCGTAACTTCCAGTTCATTTTTGTGGGTTTGAGACGTTATGATGGCAATAGTGCTGTTTTCGGGGAAAACTTTTGAAATCGTTAATTACTGTAATATTACTTCAATGTCATCCACATGGTAAGAAAGAAAACTCGTCTCCAACTGACCCCATTATTGAGTTGGCCGATATTTCCTGGTGTTCTGTTATCTGCTCGGCAACTGTAAGACCTACATCATCTTGTTAACATTAATTGCATTTCATTGCTGAACCAGAAAATTGACAAACAAATAAGAGTTACTTCCATATACAGAAATATCGCTTCGAATCTCCTTGACATATATCATGTAAGACCATTCACAAAAGCAAATATACCCCAGCTGCATAAAATATTTGTTTCATCAAATAAAATTTAAGACTGAAAAGAATCCTTGTTCCCCTCCGATGTATCTTATTTCGAAAATGGACGTCTCACATCTTCAGTGTTAAATGTAGTTATAGTGAGTATTCACAAACGCTTGTTCAAGCTATACATTCCCTTGGAGAGAGAGAGAGAGAGAGAGAGAGAGAGAGAGAGAGAGAGAGAGAGAGAGAGAGAGAGAGAGTCAAATTACTGGGCAGGTCGTAATAAATGAAATACACAATGAGCCGCGCTCCGAAACACGATGAAAAAAAACGGAAAAAGAAAAAGTAAAAGCAAAAAAAAAGATCAATGAAAAGAAAAAAAATAAATAAATACCTGGCCAGGCGGCAGAAGTTGAGACAAATGGCGTACGGCTTAATTAACATCTAATACCTTTAACAGAACACGTTAGAATAGAGCGCACGGGGGAGGAGGGAGGGAGGGGGGGGGGGAAGCCAATGGGAGACCTACCTGGTGAAAATTAATCAGCTAAGCGTCCTCAAAATCCGTTACTGTTTCTGGCACTATCTTAATGAACCTACACATTTTTCCACAACCCCCTGCCACCCCTAACCCCCTCCTTCCCCCACCACAACTTCCGCTTTAAACGTAGGCAGTGTTAGCCGCTCTTCGTCAGAGCGTTCTGAATGCTTCATATTAATACGACGAACGCCACCATAAAAATCGTCCGTCGTGCTGCAACGGAGACTTAGTTTCAAATCAGTTTTACTGATTGGAGGGTGGGTTAAATAATACCATCAAAGAAACTTAAACCAAAATAGTTGTATTTGTAAAGTACGCGTTTATACTAAATACACACACACACACACACATATATATATATATATATATATATAGATATATATATATATATATATATATATATATATATATATATATATATATATATATATATATATATATATATATATATATATATATTATTAAGTGCGTGCGTGTGAAGCTTATTCATTTACTCTAAAATTAACCGACATCTGACAAAAGTGGGGCCATGCAAGTAATAATGAGAAAAGGGGAAGAAAAAGGTATTAAAACTGATGGATTTAAGGGGAAAATGCAAAGTTACACTTAACTAAAATTATTATGTAGATCAGAAGTAATTATACAGGAGCTAAAGGCACTACCTCCGTGGCACTGAGGTCACGTTAATTTACAAAGCAGTTAGTGCCACTGTGAAACCCCAGTAAAATATAAATCTCTTTTATGAAGATCCCGGCATTTACATGAATGAGACACTTGTACAATTATGGCAAATCATAAAAAAAATGTTATCCGCAGCTCCTCATTCTTAATACTTTGGGATTCGGGATAGGTAATTGACACACTGGCACCTGGAACGCGTGAGAGGTGGTACACAACTTCTTGCGTTCGTATAATTCTGGTTTGTGACAAATCGTCTCTTGAGTAGAGCGCCTGGCAGATGGGGGGGTGTGGGGGGGGGGGGGGGGGGGGGGAGAGAGAGAGAGAGAGAGAGAGAGAGAGAGAGAGCATAGGGGGAGAATCGTCTCGACCCCCAGATAGTGATAAGGTCTCTTGTGACCCGTCTGTACAGAACTAAGTCTGTTAGGTGAATGGCGATCAGAGCAGGGTTACCAGACTGCCGAGAGTCCGAGAAACCTGGTGGCCAAACTTTTACCCATCACGGCCAAAATGCAGCCAATTATTTCAACAGGGCTACTGACATAATAACATTAAGCATTAACTTTTTTATACCTCATGACCTTTACAGTGAAAATGGCAATACATAAATATATAAACAAAGAGATACTTATGAAAATAAACACTTTTTTTTTCATTTACAAACAAACATAAAATAGAAAAATGCAAAGATAATAAACTATAAACGCTGACACGCACAAACACATACATTTATTTTAACATACATACAAATAGTCAAGAATCATACATTAACATGTGGATATTGAAATTACAAGAAAAATAACCTGCCATAAGAAAAAGGGTGAAAGAAATACATTCATCTTACGAGATGTTTAGGGATGGTTGATATTGTCTAAACTTATTTGCTGAAATTCAGGAGCTCAAAAACCTTATCAGCTTCATTCTCTTCGGTATTTCTCTCACACATATTAGTTGACTTGAATAATTCCAGCATAAGTGGTACAACTTTAAAATCTCTACAGCATTTGCTTTGGAAGTGTAAGTGAGCTCGTACTCTAATTATGGCCTCGAACATTTCAGAACCCAAGCGATTTCTTGATTTGTTTTTTACATTAGTTACCATAGAAAACATCCGCTCAACTACTGCATTACTTGTCGGTGTTGTCAGACAAGCTAATGCATAACTTCCTAATTCCTCAAAAGGCTTTTTACCTGTCGAACTTGTGTACTGTACTACCCCAGACCAAAAAGATGATTTCTTTGGAATTTGCCCTTTAAATATGGATTCTTCAGCCCAAGATACATGTACAATCTTTCTGTACTGTTGTTCGATAAGATCCTCTTTTTCCTTTAGAAGGTGAGGCATTGGAAGCTCTTTGAATGGAGCCCGTTCTGTCTGACTTAATACCTTGCATGGTGATGGGGCACTTTAAACTCTGAAAATTCCTGTAAAAGCTGGAAGTCTCTTTTTTTCCACTTGGTGCAACGCTTTCGTCAACATAGTAACACTTCGATTTTTTACTTCCTCTATTTTACGCACTGCTGCAGCAGAATGATGGTGTTGCAAAAGGAATCTATCTGATTCATGTGAGAATTTGGCCCCAAAGTCAATAGAGTTTCCCACTCCTATCGAGTGGGCAAGATGCGTCTGCATTGGGATGTGCAACAAGGAGTAAGCGTTCACCTCTTCCCAGTTTGTTAGTATATTATAAATGACCTTTCCACGTACTAACCAGCAGGTACACGAGTGTTTCTGGAAGGGAAGTGGAGTGTTTTTTCTCACCTCCTTTGGATCCATTGTCAAGAGCAGTTCTTTAAAAGCTTCTCTGCGGATATTGCTTATCGAAAACCACTTCGGCACTTCTTGCAAGATATAACCAAGACTAGAAGGTAGTTTTTCAAATGCCTTTTCGATGCACAAGGAAAGAGAATGACAGACACACCTGTTCTCTTATTCAAGACCAAATCGAGTTATGTTCACCTACCATGGAAGAGGCACCATCGCTGCCAAACCACACACGATTCGACCACTCCAATCCTATTTCTTTCAGTGTGTTACTTAAGTGTTTCAAACAACTCTCGACCTGTAGTTCCAACAACTGGCAGAAGGCCTCCATGCTCAGTGACAATATTGCATCTTAAATTACTGTAATATCTAAGAACAATGCAAAGATATTTGTTTATTGCAACATCAGTTGACTCATCCACGAGTAAATTATACTTTTTTCCCTTTACATCTTGTTTGACTTCCTTAAACAGTGCAGGTGAGATTACCTTGGAAATTAACTTGCAGCTTTTTGTACGATGTAGATGCAAATTCTCAAGTTTGCTACCTTTTCCATTCCTTTTCATGATTTCACCAAGGTGATTAATGCTTGCTATTGGGCAGTGGCAAGTTCTAGATACTGCAAACACTAACTCCACTCGTTTTATTTCATTTTCATTTTTCCTTTGAGTGACAGTTACAGGGAGTGCCCTACAATGTGATGATGCACTTATCCTATTCATATGTTCTTTTGATTTTTCATGGTCTGTCAAACGAGAAGTTCTCGGAGCTATCTGGGTTTTACAAATCTTACAAAAAGCATTTTCACTTCCATCACTGGCTCTACAAACCCACATATATTTTTCTTCCCAAGATTTGTTATATTTCATTCCACTGTCATAGCAACCTTTCCATTTGTTACCAGGAATTTTGAAAAAAAAATCAGCAGTTCTGTAAGGTGTTGAAAAGAAGTTGTAACTAAACCAGGGTGCTTAAGCAATCTGTGAACAGCAGAAATATAAAGTTGGCTTTAAAAGTTAATAAAAAAATAGGATAAATAAAATTTTTGAATTGTACACTTATTCAAGAAATGCTTTGCACCATTGGTCCAGAATGTTTCGTTCACTATTTTCATTTTGCTCTATAAGCTAATATTAGTAAATTACAAGAAAAATAAAGGCTTAAGTTAAATTAAGCAAGGCATACAAACCTATTTAAAATATATATATATATATATATATATATATATATATATATATATATCATATATATATATTATATATATATATATATATAGCTATATCTCTCTGCATATATAGGATATATATATATATATATATATATATATATATATATATATATATATATATATATATATATATATATAGTATATATATATATATATATATATATATTATATATATATATATTTATCTGATAAAGGACTATTCCATTCTTATCACTGTAGGTGTGCATGTATAAAAATTTCATATATACACAAACACAGACATATACATACATATATATATATATATATATATATATATATATATATATATATATACTTATATATATATATATATATATAACAATTGCAAAAGGAAACTTGTTAATTTCATATACTTTTGTGTAATTGGCGAAAGTAGTTGCAGTTACAAATGCAACTTTAAGTTGGTGTCCTAGTGATTTTCGGAAATGTTGCAGAACATACTTGAATGAGTGTACGGCAAATAGATAGCTAAATATGAATGAAACGTATGGCGCTTATAAACAGTAAAATATGAATATAGCTACTAGCAAAAGGTATATGAAAAAAAAATAAAACCACGATGTGTCTTGTTTCCTAAACAGGCCTATGGAAACTATAAGAACTATGGTCATTTATAAAAATATGCTATAAGCCTACGTATATTCGATTGGTATAATTAATTATACATGTTGTTCCCATGAAATGTAATTAGAAAAACCCTTAAGTCCTACAGATACACGATAAAAACCAAAATCAAAATCTCTTTTCCCGATACAACACTAGTTTAGAAAACAAAATTGTGGCATAATACAAACAAAGATACTCCAGTGTCTGTAGTTCCGTGCACATTCACACTTGTAATACTCCTTATCATCACAAACTTGTAGCCTAATATAAACAATGATACTCCAATGTCTGTAGTTCCGCGCACATTCACTTATAATAATACTTATTACTATCATCTATAAGAATTCCTATTCCTTAGTAGCAGCAACACCACCACCACCACCAACAAAAATATAGCATCCTCCCCTGCCATTATCACCGCATACAATCTCCCTTTTTAGCAAGTCACTTTCTAGTATTGTCACATTTGTTGCTTATACTGCAGATCAGTTATAAAGGCTTACAAACATATAGGCAAGACAACCCTGATTGCCACAGCACAGCTAAGAGATGACGAGTCAAGACCGGCACGAGTTCCAGAACTTTTCAGGTTGGTAGGACAAGCACTTTTCACTTGCAGGTTGGAAATTTGAATGTGAAATGCGCATGCTCAAGCCCGTAGCGGCGTGACCCGTGACCCTGTGTCGTGTCAATAACTAAAAGGAAAACCAGCGTTGACACACTGGATTTTTCAGGGAAGCTCTTTATGGGTAAATTTTGTGGGTACTTGAGGTATTTGTGGGTATATTTAGGGACAAACGACGTACTTATTTTCATTTATCAATATATGTCAATATGTCATGAGAAAGTACTTTGAATATTTCATAAATGTACATTGCCATAGTGTGCTCTGAAAATGTGCCCCCTGCCTGCCCGAATTCAAGCTACAACATGGTGTTGGTGTTGTAGCCACAAGTGCTCGATCACCGCCGATGACTCACCGCGCACCTCAGAGAAAGCACCACATGCGAACCATGTGGTCAATTTCCCAAAGTAGTTATTCAGTAACATTTCTATAAAAATTATGATTTCTATTTTCCCCATTTAGCAGAACATTAAAAGTCATGATTTTATTGAAGCATTTTTGGTGAATTTCTTTGGATTTCCTTCAAAATTTGCTGATTTCCTTAGAATTTCCTTAAAATCTTGATTTCCTTAGACTTTTCCTTGTAAGGTCCAAATATCCTTATGAGGAAATTTCTTCAACTATGGAAACCCAGATTTGATTAGTATATTACTACTCGAAGCTTCTTCTTGAACATGTAGTGTGTGACTGTGTCGTTATGAAGGTACTAGAACTGCACACGCGTCTAGAAAGTCGTCTGTGTCTATGTAATTTCTTATGCAATTGCATTATCACTTATGTGTATTATTACAATTGGTTAATGATACTAGGTAAATAAGATGGCATAAAACAATTTTAGAATGGAATACGGCCAAAATCCGGCCAAACGGTTTGGCCGTGAATGTATATTTTTTTTTACGGCCAGTCATTTTTGGGCACGGCCAAATTTGAGGAATCTGGCCGTACCCTTTAGTCTCTTGTTTTCGCATCTTGCCATTGGCTTCTTTTTGGGTTGGTCTGGAAAGAAATTCGCAGGACAACACCAGGTGTGGAAAAATAGGACAATGGGAATTATTTACGTAGCTATACGAGAGGTGGAGTTTTTTGATGGGCGGAGCGAAGTAGGATAAGCGCCGTGTCCAATTGTTAATTATCAAGGAAAGGGGAAGACATGGCTTCTGCGAGTTGAGTGGGGTGGTCTAGATTCTTACGGGAGTGAGGAAAATATTGTACCTATTTCAAATGATTTATTAATGCTGACAGCTTCAACGTGCATCTCGTGTATGCACGTTACAATATATTACATATATATATATATATATATATATATATATATATATATATAATATATATATATATATATATATATATATATAATTCTACACATTGTATGAAGTCACACTAAACATTACAATTATCTAAAAAACTTCCAATCAGTAAAATGCCAATGTGATACAAAGAAGTTGAAAACAGGAGAGACTGAAACAGGCCAGATACAAAAGAAAATAAACGAAAACAAAAATTACGACTTGACAAAATAGTCAATCGATCTCGGGACCAGAAGTCTAACTTCAAACATCCAGAATTCTGCCTAAGGAGTTAAGTGTGTTCTCGTGGCATTGTGGTATTAACAATGATTTAACGTGATGGCTGCGTTGAAAACTCATGCCTGTCACAAAGTCTTATAAAATAAAAAATAAGTTCCTAATTTTACAAACTGCGACTAGCTTTTAATTTCTCCTTTTGTCTAAACTAATATATAAACTAAGTGGCGTATAGAATGGCTATTTCAAATGTTAGATGGTTAAAAAAAAACCATAAGGTATAGAACTCCATACGTCAGTGGAACTGGTCAATTCCTATGCAGCCGAGAATTACACAGCATTTTAAAGTTCAAAAAATGACTGAAAATAATGACAACCTATAAAACTCACGTAAAAACACGTCAATATAAAAAAGCAGGTGCCTAGCAGATTTATGTATAAGAGGCAAGATCAATCTCTCCTGGATTAATTCGTCCCTAGTTTGAAAAATTTGGCTTCAGCAATTTTGTTTTTATTCAGAGCTTCTAATTAGCACATTTTTTTTAGGACATTTGGTTTTGAAAATGTGACAACGCGGACAGCTAAAGTGTTCATATGTTATAGAGCATCAAGAACAGTAACACGACTTGAATACTCAAAAAACTTTTTTTTTTAAATTTTGTTATGCAACTAAGGGCAACGCTACAAAAGTTAATCTATAAAATGTAAAACTATTATTATTATAATAATTATTATATTATTATTATTGTTATTATTATTATTATTATTATTCAGAAGATGAACGCCCTATTTCCATTTAAATAGGGGTTTTCTTCTGAATAATAATAATAATAATAATAATAATAATAATAATAATAATAATAATAATAATAATAATAATAATAATAATAATAATAATAGATGACCACAGGAAGGACATCCTTAGTATAAAAAGACAAGAGTAAGGGAAATATAGCCAGTAACTACAGGCCTATCACCTGCCTACCAATAATGTGGAAGTTACTAACAGGTATCATCAGTGAAAGGCTATACAACTACCTAGAGGAGACAAACACCATCCCCCAACAACAGAAAGGCTGCAGAAGGAAGTGTAGGGGCACAAAAGACCAGCTCCTGATAGACAAAATGGTAATGAAGAACAGTAGGAGAAGGAAAACCAACCTAAGCATGGCATGGATAGACTATAAGAAAGCCTTCGACATGATACCACACACATGGCTATAGAATGCCTGAAAATATATGGGGCAGAGGAAAACACCAACAGCTTCCTCAAAAATACAATGCACAACTGGAATACAATACTTACAAGCTCTGGAATAAGACTAGCAGAGGTTAATATCAGGAGAGGGATCTTCCAGGGCGACTCACTGTCCCCACTACTCTTCGTAGTAGCCATGATTCCCATGACAAAAGTACTACAGAAGATGGATGCCGGGTACCAACTCAGAAAAGAGGCAACAGAATCAACCATCTGATGTTCATGGACGACATCAAGCTGTATGGTAAGAGCATCAAGGAAATAGATACCCTAATCCAGACTGTAAGGATTGTATCTGGGGACATCAGGATGGAGTTTGGAATAGAAAAATGCGCCTTAGTCAACATACAAAAAGGCAAAGTAACGAGAAACTGAAGGGATAAAGCTACCAGATGGGAGCAACATCAACACATAGATGAGACAGGATACAAATACCTGGGAATAATGGAAGGAAGGAGGAGAGATAAAACACCAAGAGATGAAGGACACGATCAGGAAAGAATATATGCAGAGACTCAAGGCGATACTCAAGTCAAAACTCAACGCCGGAAATATGATAAAAGCCATAAACACATGGGCAGTGCCAGTAATCAGATACAGCGCAGGAATAGTGGAATGGACGAAGGCAGAACTCCGCAGGATAGATCAGAAAACCAGGAAACATATGACAATACACAAAGCACTACACCCAAGAGCAAATACGGACAGACTATACATAACACGAAAGGAAGGAGGGAGAGGACTACTAAGTATAGAGGACTGCGTCAACATTGAAAACAGAGCACTGGGCAATATCTGAAAACCAGTGAAGACGAGTGGCTAAAGAGTGCATGGGAAGAAGGACTAATAAAAGCAGACGAAGACCCAGAAATATACAGAGACAGGAGAAAGACAGAAAGAACAGAGGACTGGACACAACAAACCAATGCACGGACAATACATGAGACAGACTAAAGAACTAGCCAGCGATGACAATTGGCAATGGCTAGAGAGGCGAGAGCTAAAGAAGGAAACTGAAGGAATGATAACAGCGGCACACGATCAGGCCCTAAGAACCAGATATGTTCAAAGTACGATAGACGGAAATAACATCTCTCCCATATGTAGGAAGGGCAATACGAAAAGTGAAACCATAAACCACATTGCAAGTGAATGCCCGGCACTTGCACAGAACCAGTACAAAAAGAGGCATGATTCAGTAGCAAAAGCCCTCCACTGGAGCCTGTGCAAGAAACATCAGCTACCTTGCAGTAATAAGTGGTACGAGCACCAACCTGAAGGAGTGATAGAAAACGATCAGGCAAAACAAAGATCCTCTGGGACTATGGTATCAGAACGGATAGGGTGATACGTGCCAAAACAGACCAGACGTGACGTTGATGACAAGTCAAGAAGAAAGTATCATCATTGATGTCGCAATACCATGGGACACCAGAGTTGAAGAGAAAGAGAGGGAAAAATTGGATAAGTATCAAGATCTGAAAATAGAAATAAGAAGGATATGGGATATGCCCAGTGGAAATCGTACCCACTAATCATAGGAGCACTAGGCACGATCCCAAGATCCCTGAAAAGGAATCTAGAAAAATTAGAGGCTGAAGTAGCTCCAGGACTCATGCAGAAGAGTGTGATCCTAGAAACGGCACACATAGTAAGAAGAGTGATGGACTCCTAAGGAGGCAGGATGCAACCCGGAACCCCACTCTATAAATAACCACCCAGTCGAATTGGAGGACTGTGATGAGAGCAAAAAAAAAAAAAAAAAAAAAAAAAAAAAAAAAAAAAAAACAAAAAAAAAAAAAAAAAAAAATAATAATAATAATAATAATATGTTCGTTATAAGTTCAGCTCTTTTTTGTTCTCCTGTTATGTTTTTCCCTGTAGTGAATGAAAAAGGGCCCCTTCTTAATAATAATAATAATAATAATAATATAATAATAATAATAATAATAATAATAAGGGAGAAACAAATCCCACAGTTATATAAATGTACATATATTTCAGTTTAAAAACAGCAAAAGATAACTTTCGGGAATCTGTACGGTTCCCCTTATCAATCTGACAAGTTTGATATAACTTTACAGCGCAGTAAACAAAGCAGGAGTAAAAAATTAAGTGACTTGTTATTAACAATGGAACCGGTCGTCCAGTATAAATCAGGCAATGCCGTCGTTTTCTGATGAAAGCCCCGCCAGTCGTCTGGAAACTGGAACGTCGAATGGTCCTTGCCCAATGCGGTCGTTCTGAGGTCCTCTTCAACAGCATAGACGCCGGCAGCATCGGTTACTCTCATAATGTTTCTTTATTCTTAAAGCCTTTAATATATTTCTTGGAAATAAGGTTATTGGTGAATATCTTCCTGTGTGAAAGATTATTGCCTTCCATGGAAAAACCACTGTCTTATCGCCGCACCTCCACTAGCCTTCTTATACCAACATCTTTACTTTTGAAAATTACTTTAGAATCCATCCCAATTTATGCGGTGATCGAGCTTAAGGACTGTAACTGACTAATACATTGTTTTCCGCATGTAACTGGTAAGCTCTTTTGTGTTTCCCGATTCTAGTGGGCAGCCCTCTACCACTTTCCTCGAATATTTTTTTCAGAGTCACATTCTGAACAGGGAATTTCGTAAACACCAAAATTGGAGAAAATTGTAAATTGGTTAATTTATCTTCTATGACTATTACAACAGAACAAAAAGAATTGCTCGGTCTTGGTTTGAATTGCTGTTTAGGGACTAGTAACACAGACCTCTTACAAGGTATTAGCAATATAAACAATTTTAATTTCAGACACGATGAGTTTCAGATTAACTTTTTGAAAGGTGTTTTAATCAATAATCATTTACATGAACAAATTGGAATCTTAACTAGAAGACACAAAATAGCCTTAAAAGAATTATGTGAGAACAAGGACATCAAAATCATGAAAGCCGACAAGGGAGGGCACTTGTTATTATGGACCATAACACTACATTTCCAAAGCGAATTCTTTACTGGTGATGACAACTTATATGAAACTTAACGAAATACCGTCAGTGACTTCACTGCAATTGCAATTCAGTAGAGATGTAAGAAAAATTGCTAGTACGTTGACTGAACAGGAACATAAACAAATCATAATAAGTAAGATTTCCAATAAAAACCCGAGTCTTCCCTATTTTTATGGCTTACCGAAAATACATAAGGTGGTGTCCCCTGCGTCCTATAGTTGCCACTTGCAACTTCACCCCAATCGGTTTTAGCAAATGGTTAGCAGAACAAACTGAGCCCCTTGTTGGGTACTTTTCTGAGGCTCATCTTATTCACTCGATAGATTTTATGGAACGTCTCAAGAAACTGGGAAACATTCAGGGTAAAATGATTAGTCTAGATGTGACAGCGCTTTTCACAAATGTTGCCATTGGAATAATGTACTTAATAAGCTCAAGGAACAGTCGGATTTAGGTAACATTAGTTTTGCTATACCCACTGAACAGTTCTTAGATCTAGTTCGACTTTGTGTGTCCTCCACAGTCTTTTCCTTTAACAATCAAGGATTTAGACAAAGTTTGGTGTTTCAATGGGGTCTCCTTTGTCTCCAATTCTTGCCAATTTATGCATGGAATTTGTTGAAGTTGAAATTTTACAGAAAACTGAGAACCTTCACTAAGACCCATTTTGTTTTTTGGACGAGATACGTAGATGATCTTTTCATTATTTTTAAAGGTAACCTCAAATTTTGACAATTTCCTTCGTATATTAATGGAATCTTGCCCTCTATCAAGTTCACAGCCGAACACGAACACATAAGTTGCCGTTTTTTAGACATATTGATCTTCCAGGACCAGTTACACTTTCACTTTTAAATGTTTTACAGTTTATCGTAAAGAAACCAATGCAGAAACATACTTCAATTTTTTCTCCTGGCACAAATAGTGAATTCCAAAACTAAAACCTAAAACTTGGTCAATTTTATTTTGAGAGCCCTGGACTATGTGACCCCGCCTTCATTGACAGAGAACTTAAAACACATTGAAAATGTTTTCAAAAAACTTTTGGTTACCCTTCCGATTTATATTATAATGCCTTTAAAAAGGTCAAGGAGAATATTCTACATAGATTCATCTAAAGTAAAAGGACAAAAAAAGAAGTTTACCGAATTGTCTTGCACTCCCATTTTAATCCTCACCTAACAGAATAAGGATACTATTAACAAAAAAATCACAATGACAAAATAAATATAGTCTTTAATCATAATAAACAGCTATTAAGAGACTTCTTAAAACATAACAATAGCACAACGAATCACAAACAAGTTTGGTGTATACGAAATTCCCTGTCAGAATGTGACTAAATATTTCGGGGGAAAAGTGGTAGAGGGCTCCCCACTAGACTCGACAAAAACACAAAAGAGCTACCAGTTACATGCGGAAAACACTGTATTAGTCAGTTCACAGCCTTAAGCCTCGATCACCGCATAATTGGGAAGATTCTAAGTTAATTTTCAGAAGTAAAGATGTTTGGTATAAGAAGGCTAGTTGTATGTGCGGCGACTAGACAGTGGTTTTTTCCATGGAAGGCAATAAATCTTTTCTTCACAGGAGATAAATTCACCGCAACTAACCTTATTTCCAAGAAATATTAAGAAAGGGCCTTAAGAATAAAGAACATATGATGGTTTGTCTCTTTAGCCACATCTGATGCTGCGGTTTTTGCCTCTCTTTCTCCGTTCAGGTACTCGGCTACTTCCAGTAACCGATGCTGCCGGCGCTATGCTGTTGAAGAGGACCATCAGAACGACCGCATTGGGCAAGGACCAATTCGACGTTTTCCAGACGTTTTCATCAGAAAACGACGGCATTGCCAGATTTATATGGACGACTTGGTTTCCATTGTATACAAGTCAACTATTTGAATTTTTGACTTCCTGCTTGTTTACTTCGCTGTAAAGGTTATAGCAACGTGCAGTTGGATAGGGAAACCGATACAGATTCCCGAAAGCTATCTTTGCTGTTTTTAAACTGTATATAGTACATTTACACAAACTGTGGATTTGTTTCTCCATTTGAAGACTCGTGCTACCATGAGGATTTTTTTTTTAATAACAATAATAATGGGGCTACTGGCTTGTAACTGAAAGCTTCCAATAATGTGGTGTTTATTTAAAAGAAGTTACGAAGAAGTACAGGGAAATACAGAAGCATGAATTCAGTTACTAGAAAGTAAAGCAAGGTAAATTAAAGAATAGCCTAAAAAGATAATAAAAACAAATAAAAATAAATTATGAAACACACATGGTGAATGTTCTATTTGGTAGTACTGCATTTATTTATTTGAACTTTAAGGTCCCAACTACACTACATCTTCAGACAAAAGCTTACGAGCAATTGGGAGATAAAAAACACCAGGGGAATTACAAAATTTTCAAGAGAAAAAATATGAAAAGTCAGCCATCAAAGATGAAAAAAGCACAAACAGACGAACACAACGAGAACGAGCAGAAGAGTTCTTTTGGGCAAGAGAGAGAGAGAGAGGAGAGAGACGAGTGAGAGAGAGAGAGAGAAGAGAACGGAGAGAGAGAGAGAGAGAGAGAGAAACTAAACTTTGAGGAACAAGAAGATACTAAGCCTACAATAGTAAAAAAAATTACAAAAAAACTTTCGAATAACCAGAAGATTTGTAAATGAGTAAAACAAAAAATATATATAAAAACTTTACGAATCACAAACGATTTTTCACAAATGAGGTTACAAAGTTACAACAAATTATAGCAAAAGTTTGCAAACGAGTAAAAAAAAATTATAAAAAACATTCGAAAAAACATTTTAGATGCGTAACAAAATTACAAAAACTTGAAAAATCTTAACCGGGTGAGGAACGGAAGCGTTTTTAAAAAAAAAACTTAACCATTTTTTTCTCTTTCTTTATTACATTCTTTTTTTGTACACAACGTTTCGGACAACTTATCCATCTTCATTTGTTCTGTTAAAGATTACAAATAAACACATTTATACCCAAAAAAACATACACCGATCATAAAATAAAATTAAATACACATAAAAAAAATGGACCTAAACTAAAATACTTTTCTACTGAAGGCCCAGAGTTATCTATATTCAAGTTAGGTTTAATGTTTCCATATAAAGGTTTCAAATAGTCTTAATTCTTGTTTCAAATCGAGCTCTACATAATACTGAAAATCTGAAAAATTAAAATGAACGTTGCATAAATCGTGGCAATGCTCTCTTATGGAGGACTAAGGTGAATAACCTATAGGTAAAAGGGTACGGTAACTCAACTATGATGCCCTTAATGAAGTCAAAGGAATCGTTAACTAATGACTGTGTTCCATGATTGTTTACTAACGTGTGGTGTTCGGAATACGTGGGTAGTTTGAACAAAACTGGTTTGTCTACCAGAGCATTTGAACACAAGAGGGCATAACAAGGACCTTTTTAACCTTTAGGTAAGCACCTCAGTCCTCCCATAAGAAAGCATTGTCATAAGAGAGCATGGACACGGTTTTATGCAACGTTCATTTTCAATATTTCAGTTATTTCATGTAAAGCTCGATTTGAAACTGAACGAAGACAATTAGAAACCTTTTATATATAATAAAATTTTAAAACCTAACTTTGAATATAGAGAACTCTGCCTTCAGCAGGAAACGTATTTAATTTAGGTCCATTTTTTATCGTGGTACTGATTCTATATTTTATGTTCAGTTTATGTTTTTTTTGGGTATAAAAGTGTTTATTTTTAATCTTTACGACCCTGAAGATGGACAGTTTGTCCGAAATGTGTGTACAAAAGAATAAATAAAAAAAGAAGAAAATTTTAAGATTTGTACTAACGCTACAGTTCCTCACCCGATGAAGATTTCCTTCATCCGAACATTTAATCTCCACTACAATCAAACTTGAAAAAGATTAACAAAAACTTACGAATTTCAAAAGATTTTTTTATAGGAGTAAAAACAATTGTCGAACTTACGAATAACAAGAGACGAAAACACGACAAAACACAGACACGAAGCATACGTCCAAAGAAAAATCTAATACGTGATAGCAATATCCACAGGGAATAGCAGTAGGTACCCCGATGGCAACTCAAGTCAACCTTGATAGTGGCGTTTCGTCTTTCCCTCTGAATGCCCGTAACGGTGCACGGGACAGGCATCATGCTAATGAATGGGGACAGCTGTGATGTGATGTCCGTTAATATCAGACCAGCTGGACATGCAATAACTGAGCCTATTATAAATCTTCTTGAATATTTCCCCGATAATCCGCGATATTCTGTGCCATCGTGAACTATTAAGAAATTACACAATATTCCTGAAATACTATTCAATCTCTCAAGGTAAACAGACGAATATTAATCAGCACTTATTTCCTTGAAACGAATCTCTCATTGTCACGTCCTATCTATATATATATATATATATATATATATATATATATAATATATATATATATATATTTATTATATATATATATATATATATATATATATATATTAAGCACAGAGAGAGAGAGAGAGAGAGAGAGAGAGAAGAAGAGAGAGAGACGAGAGAGAGAGAGAGAGAGAGAGAGAGAGAGAGAGAGAGAGAGAGAGGTATATTAGAAAGAAGAGGCTTTTTCACATTTTACAACCATGAAGAAAGAGTGAATACTGCAGAGCGAGTCTTTTTTGTAAGAGTTTGAAGTTGCCTATTATTTTCTAGCCATTTACCACGATTCAGTAATGATAGTGTGACTGTCCAGGGTGTTCCTCTGCTTTCTGTAGATTGAATATATATATACATACATACATATACATATATATATATATATATATACTATATATATATAGTATATATATATATATATATACGTATATATATATAAATATAAATATATATATATATATATATATATATATAAATATATATAATTTTAATAAAAACCCTCAAAAGGGGAACCATTAAAAACCCGCAAAATATAGAAAGTAAGTACTTTTTTCTATATTTTGGCTTTTTTATGGGGGTCTTTTATTACATGGAATTCTGTTGTAACAGGGAACATTTTTACCGTTTATACATCATCACATACACAAACACACCCACAGATATATATATATATATATTATATATATATATATATATATATATATATATATGCATATATATAATTTTATATACGTATACTATGCACATACATTTTATTTACTATATATGTGTACCATATGTATATATAATATGTATTATAATATAATA
>NC_087218.1:27549884-27554884 GCF_015104395.2 Macrobrachium nipponense | reverse complement strand
TAAGGAAACATACCCCGTTACGCACACACGTACGTACGGTTTAATAGTCACGCCCATAAGACCTAATCAAAACCAGATTAGATGTCTATCACATGACACCAACTTCAGCCCATGCACAGCAACACATGACCTCCATGCCCTGGTCACGTATGAAGACCCTGACCACTGCAGATGAACGCCCGGGTGAGCTGACTTTACATTCCTTGACGGATCACTAACATCGTGTCATCTCCAGAAGTGCCCAATCCTTGATTAGGAAATCTCTTTTTGTCTCCAGGCAGAACGCTACAAATTGCTGAATCCACATGTCCATAACAGCGCTCATCTTTCAATATAGTATATATAATATATATATATATATATATATAATGTGTACATTTTTGTCACATCACCGTGATTCATATACATGCATTAAGCTACAAATGTCCTTTAATGTCCAATTGGCTCTATCTCTGAATTAATCTATTTTCATAGATGTTAACCGAGGGGGAATTTTTTAGTTGATGATAATTTCGTCCTCTCGTGGGTTCGAACCAGGAGAAATCCGGACTTCAGTGATGTTATCGACTCTGCTAATAAGTGAGGTCCCCTTCGGTTAACACATATGAAAATATATTAATTCCGAGGTAGAGCGAATTGGATATTTAAGGACATTTGTAGCTTAATGCATACATTTATGTGTGTGTGTAATAGGAAGCAAGACCAAACACCCGAGGGATACAAAATCCCGCCCAGCAAGAGAAGGAAGTTTATAGAAATCAGGAATAACTGAAGCCTTAACAGAGTTCAGGACGTATAATGGAATATCTCAATAAAAGACCAATCAAGTGACCTTCATAGGCCAATCAAAGGAGAAAAAAAATGCTGATAAAGGAAAAAATTTACGGAAAGCTGCAAATTGTTTCATGACCTTCATAGCAGCGTACTTTATAGCAGACAGGTATCAATTTTGCACCGCTCTATCGCCCTGGTTTTGGTCGCCATCTTGAAAAATGGCGGCCAAATACAGTTTTTTGCTCATATCTTGCTTGATACTAACTTTAAAAGGAAAAAGTGTTAGTATACCAACTATTCTACAAACAATTTCCTACAAACTATGTTCTATACATTTTTTCGTATGTTGCTGAAGTTTGATGATCAAGGTGCACAAAAACTGTAAAATCTTAAATTTTGCCTCTAGTTACGTAGCATCGCCCATAAAGTTATTGGTTTCATTTATGGGGGCCATTGGTTACATAATGAATGGAAGTGAATAAAAGAACTTTTAAGCACCTCATAATATTATGGGAGTGCCTCTGTGAACAAAATGCAGAGTGGTCATGCCTATGCAAGAGATCTTAGAACACTTACTATAGTAGATTCACATCAACCGTGCATTTGATGTCTAGACCCGTCCCTTACGACGCTCCTGATTGGCTGTTGATAATCCAATCGCAGGCCTGGAAACTCAAGTCTCTCTCGAGAGTTCACATGGGCAGGATGTGTGTTCCACTTCTCCTGTGGGATACTTTTGAAAGACGTATCCCTCAGGAGAGGTGGAACATACATCCTACCTATGCGAGTTCTCTCGAGAGTCGCAGAGTTTCCAGCCCTGCGATTCGCTTATCGACATCCAACCAGGAGCGTCGTAAGGGACGGGCCTAGACATGTAATGCAAGGTTGATGTAAATCTAATATAGTACATGATGCCTCGGCTACACCGATTCTGAATGAAATTGATCTCTCTGCTGAGGAAAGGTCAACAATAGAGACAACCTTACAAGAGACTAACTACTCTGATTGCCGATGAATAACAGCAAAATGTGCTCTAGAAGTTCAATGTAATTATTAACAAGATGAAGAGTAAGGGTGACATTGCAAAACTTTGGGTCCAGTACTTTGAAATGGTAACACTGGTTAAACAATTCAATAAAGCAGAACTCACAGTTAACTGGCAATTACACCTTGGAACAATCCAGAAGATGCTATCCTATTTCCATGGTGGCGGTCACTTTCCATATGCAAAGTCTGCTCATCTGTACCTGCAAGTCATGTTTGACCTCAAAAAGTGCATCGCCCCCCAAAGAATATGAGGATGATGTACAAAGAAGCTATTCTACGATAAGACGGTCAGAAAAGTTTGGGTCTGGGATCTGGTCCGACATGACCATTGAACGGACACTGATGCGATCTATGAAGAGTGACTAAATGGGTGATTGGAATGACTACCACCTTTACGATCACAAGAAAATAGAAGAATATTGTGATGTTGCTTACAGTACTTCACAGCATCAGGTAGATGCCAGAAAATTACGTATTTCAAGAGACTCTCAAGATCTTCAGCACTTAGTGGAATGGTTTTCATCACACCCACCACTTCCAGATTTTGACAGCATTATGTCAATTAGTACAGGATTAACATGAGATAAAAGAACTAAACCTCATAATGCTTATGAAGTCAAGTTATTTTTATTTCAAATATTGTTGGCAACAATTTCGCGACTCAAGTCTCAGAGAAAGAAGTCAAACCACTATAAAGGAGCTACCATGACGAGAGTAAGACCTGGAGAGTTTGCATGTTCAGCTGACCCTGAGATGTTATTTAGTAGAATTTTGTACGGTAAGAAATCACAAGAACAATTCAAACAAAACTTTCAGCATGAACTAGCTTCTGATCCTTTATCACTGTTCGATGAATCTGGAATGTGCAAAAATCAGAAATCTTCACTTTATGAAGCATTTTCACCTTGTGTGACATTGTGACTCGATGCACTTTTGTTGATGGGAGATTTCTTACTCGTGTTGTTTGGCATCAGTGAAAGATTATTCAAAAAATTCTGGACAGGTATGCTGACTATGTGAAGAACTACAAGGAGACTGCCATCACTGTCTTTGATGGATACTCGGAAAATCTAGAAGATAAAGGTACAAAAGGTGGTAGCTGAGCGCGCTCGTCGAATGAGTTGCGCTACCAGACACCATATTTGATGAAACTGCCAGTAACAAGCAGTCAGAGTAAATGTCTTTCAAACAAGCGAAACACTAGTAGATTTATTATAAAGCTCATAACAAAGTTAACCTCTGAGGGATTTACTGTAAAAACAAGCTGATGAAGATGCGGACACATTAATTGTTAATATAGCCATTAAATAGTCCTCCAAGACTGACCTGAGAGGATGGAGACCTTCTGATAATCCTGACCGCAATACCTGGATAAAAAATAACAAACTTCGTAAAACAAGGTAAAAGAAAACAAGGGAACAAACTGTACACACAAAAAAAAGAGCTCCGTGAAGTATGGATCAGTCATTAAAGCCAACATTCTTTACTTGCGTGCATTTAGTAGAGCTGATACCACAACTGCCTTTTTCAAACAAGGGAAACTTACGTTTGTAAATCTCCTGGAAAAGCATTTAGAACTTCAGGAACTTGTAATTGTGTTTAAGAAATCACAAGCAGATCCTGCAAAGATTGTTGCAGCAGGAAAATCTTTCATCCTTCAGTTGTATGAGAACGAAGAATGCGAATCCCTTCGCGATTTAAGACGTCAATATTTGCCAAATCACCGAGTAAAAGTACAATATTTACCTTGGATTCGTTGCCTCCCACAGACGCCGCTGCTCGTAATGCGTCATTTGTACCAACTCTGATGTCAACATAGACGAGGAGGACTGTGATGATCCCACTGATGAAATGCTATAAATCGTTTAAGTGCCATGTAGCAAAGTAAAGATAAGCTCAGATCACTATCATAAATTACGCACTTCGATTGAATAGTTGGGTGTAAGGGTGGTAACTGCGTCAGCGAGTATTCACCGTTTGTCCTTAGCCAGAATAAAGGAGGAAGGGCACACCTCTGAAAGAAAATTTTCTTAAGTACTTCAAATAACGGCCCCGTGAATAAAATATTAAGAACCTTCTCGTGCATGTAACATTACCGCCACGCAATATACAAAAATAAGTGTATATTACATTTTACAGAGAATTTACATAAAATAATTTGTATTTCGGTACATTTGACTGAAAAATAATTATTGAGAGAGATACTTACAAAAACCTGTTTTTAAAGATGGCGGCCAAAACCAGGGCGATAGAGGGGTAGAAAATTAATTATTAAGTACCCTATAATGAAGGTGATAAAGCAAATTGCAGCTTTCCGTAAATCTTTTCCTTTATAAATCACCATTTGACTGGCCTATCAGCTGAATTTACGAAAATCACACTAAACCTTTGCATGAACAAGAGTAGGAACATTCTGAAAATTATTAAAAACGTTAGACAGATTTATACCATTTCAATACTGTGGCTGTATTCATCATGTACCAGCATCGTTTACCTGTACTCCTGTATTACCTAGTCAGTATAATTCCAGATAATAAGCGTTTGCTAACAGACCCATTCTGTTGCAAATTTCTACCGCTAAGTTCATTCAGTATTCATATTCCGGAAGAATATAAAAGAATTAGAATATAACACTTAGGACAAAGATCAAGCGCTGTGGCCTATGAGGTCACTCAGAAGGGAGACTGGCAGTATACTAGGTGTGAGAGGCGCAAAAGGAGGAAACCCCGGCAGTTACACTATGAAACAATTGCTGGGAGAGTTTGTTTGTTTGTTTGTAAGGTGTTTTTTACGTTGCATAGAATCAGTGGTTATTAAGCAACGGGACCAACGGCTTTACGTGACTTCCGAACCACGTCGAGTGTGAACTTCTATCACGAGAAATACACATCTCTCACCCTTCAGTGGAATGCTCAAGAATCCAACTCGCGGCTACCGAGGTGGCAGGCCAAGACCATACCGATCATGCCACTGAGGCGCTTGTTGGGAGTGGGCGGAAAGTAACATGGAAGAAAAGAGAGTATGAATAAAGGTACAGTAAAAGGAATGAAAGAAGTTGCAGCTTGGAACCAAAGGGATGCTGCAAAGGGACATAGGTAATGCCTACAGTGCACCGTGTGAGGTACACTGATGGCACTAACCCCTCACCATTCCTGATCTCATTAAAATCACCCCGCAAA
>NC_087218.1:27537384-27544884 GCF_015104395.2 Macrobrachium nipponense | reverse complement strand
GTCATTTGCTGAAACTTACATTAGATGTTTCTTAAAAGTTAGTCTTAAGTCACAAGTTACACCTAGAATAGTTAAGCTTCAGACTCATTCAGCAGAGTTCCATCCATCTCACCTAAAGGGGAGGATGGTGTGGAAAATCTATACAAGATCTGCTAATCAATAGTTTTCTTTTCACTGGAGTTCAACCTCTTACCCCATCGACTACACCATTCATTGATCTGGCTTATGTCCCGACTGAGGCTGAGGGCAGCTTCATTTCTCGTAAGTGGAGACTTTACTACCCTCACAAATATCGCATCATCGGCATACTGAACAATCTTGTTTTCCAGGACAACAACCACATCACTTGTATATGCTACACATAACAGTGGACCAAGAACACTGCCCTGTGGAACTTCAGACATAATAGATCTTGGTTCACTAAAGATCCTGTCCCCTGTCTTTTCCTTACCGCCAGTAACCAATCTACCATCAGCTGTTAGTAGCAGTGGAATGGAAGACGAGCCTGACCCTAAGATAGATTATGCCAATTTGGTCCACCACAAATGAGGTCAACATATTCCTTCAAGTTACCTCTTTAAGGAATTACTGTAATCTGTAAGGAAATCTTGAAGTAATCCTAAAACATATCCACCCACTCCAAGATTCTAAGTTTATAAATAAGTGCCCTATGATTCACTAAATTGAAAGCAGCACTAAAATCTATTTGAATTACTCTGCACTCAAAACCCTTAGCAAGGTTCCCTTGCATATGGCATGTCAAGTCTGAAAAAGCATCGCAGGTACCTAACTACTTCCTGCATGCATACTGACTACCCGCTAACAATCCTTTAGATTCCACATACTTACATAGTTTTTTAGCAACTTAGGAGAGGACAGGGAGAATAGGGATCGGCCTGTAGTTACTGCAGTCTGCAGATATGCCACTCTTTGCAACAGCTTGCAGTTATCCACAAGGATACTTCGGCGACATAAAAATCTATAGAATCTATTAAACTTGGGAGACAACACTCTAGAGCCTGTTTTGGAAAAAAAAAGGGAAGAAACCATCAAGATCTTCTACACCCCAGGTATCACGATTATCCAGAATTTTCTTAACATTCCTAGGGCAAAATGCAAATTTTGTAAGAAGAGGTTCTGGATAACAAGTATCAACGAGAGGGACATCCTCAGCTGATTGCTTAACATCAAAAGCTCGATGAAGCAGTTCAACCTTATCATTGGCTCCAGTAACCAATCTACCATCATCTGTTAGTAGCCGTGGAATGGTAGACGAGCCTGACTCAAAGATAGGTGATGCCAATTCGGTCCACCACAAATGAGGCCAAGTAATTCCTTCAAGCTTCCTCTTTAAGGAATTATTGTAATTTCTCTCGGCTGTATGACACGTTCTATATGCAGCATGGTGAGACTCAACAAAAATTGTGTAATTTTCATTTGAACAATTTTGTCTCCATGCATTGAATTTGGCCTGTCTGTCATGGTCGACTCGTCCCATGTACTATCAAATCATGGCTGGTCATTTGTCCTAACCTTGATGACCTTTCTAGGTCCATACCTTATTAAAATAGCCATGAGCTTTTTATTTAACTTCTTCTTTGGATCAGTATCTAATATAGCATCTGAAATATTAAGTGCCTGGATAAGCTTCAATAATGCGATCCCAATTGGCTCTGGATAAGCCAGATCGTTTTTCCAATGGTCATATTGGGAATATACTGACTGACATATGTCCAACACAATGGGGCAATGATCAGAAGTGCCTATATATTCATTGACAATGGACAACAGCTGGAGCATCTGTGAATATGAGGTATCACCAATTACCAGAAATGTACATGGGTTCCTCAATTAGCTGGACAAAATCGGAGGATACATAATACTCAAGAGCAGACCGGCCATGTTGATCTGTGGAATTTGAATTTAGCCACTCTCCGTGTTTTGCATTGCAGTCTCCACAAATAAGGAAAGATGATTTTGAATCATGACCGAGCCATTCATTTCCTTTGAAAGGTGTAACAGGAGGAAAACCTCGCAGTTGCACTATGAATCAATTTTTAGGGGAGGATGAAAAGTAAGATGGAAGAAAGAGAATATGAGCAGAGGTTTAGTAAAAGAAATGAAAGACGGTGCAGCTAGGGGCCAAAGGGACGCTGCAAAGAACCTTAAGTAATGCCTACGACACTAACCTCATAGGACGATGATGATGATGATGATGATGATGATGATGATGATGAGATGATGATTAATATTATTATACGTTTTCCTGATTACAATGCAAAGTCGAAGTCAAAATTAAAAAAAAATAATTGAATTTAACAAAAACAATTTTGCGAGATCAGTCAAAGGCTATGGATTTATCCACTGGATTGTTCAGATCATCCAAATCCGGATACAATCCATTTCACTAATTGCTAACATTCCCAATTCTCATTCAAACCGGGTTTTTCCTTTTCTCTGTTCAAGAACACACAAAAAGGTGATTATATGAGTTACATAATATCGCCACGAGTGGTTGTCACACAATTCCTTTTGCTATTTAATATCAGTGGACTATTTGTGACTTGACATTAATAAATATATAAATAATTATGTATGTATATATACACACACACACACACACACACATATATATATATATATATAGAGAGAGAGAGAGAGAGAGAGAGAGAGAGAGAGAGAGAGAATGTATATTGTATATCATGTATATCTATATAATAATATATATAGTATTTTGGACCCTCTTTTTATTTTATTTTCCTTAACAAATTTCGAAAACTTAAAAGAATATTTTGACGGAATAAAGTTAGGGGACAGGGAATTTTTTTTTTTTTTTTTTTTTTTTTTTTTTGACCGTTTAGGACCACGGTGAGAATCATTTTGAGTCACGCCCACTATCTCTAATTTTCGTCTTGACGCTGACCTGGCTAGCCTCTACTTGAACCTGCTTTACCTGCAGTCCGGACCCTGCCCTGACGTCCGCCTTGAACGCTCAGCCGTGAGCCCATCCTAAAAGTTCCTACACGACACTGCCTGAAGAGAAGCGTCTGTCTGCCCTTTGGTGAAACCTGCAAGCGACTTATACCCTTTCATCGATGCCCTGGCCCTGACCCTGGCCCTGACTACACCCATCTTGTCCACGAACTAATGTAACCGAAACCGGAATTTGTTCTGTCGGCCCTTCACCTCCTATTCCTGGCACTCACTGCCTGTTTCAACTGTTCTCTCCCATTCCCATTCCATAACATTCCCATCAAATAATTGTGAAATTGTTTTGAAACAAGTGATATTCATTTACTCTACCAACCCACTATACTCATTGCAATAACATAATATTGAATTTGCGTAATTCATATACTTTTGCACATTACTTATTTTAAGTTGTCAATGGACTTGCGTAACAACCCTGACTGCTTTGCAGATCCGTGTAGCCTGCCCCATTTTGTGCCTTCTCCAGTAGTTCAACAATGCCACTCAACATACTCTGCCAGTGCAAATCTTGGGTTGAATCCCAGGATACCAGCAAAAAGAAAGAATTCCTTACAGTGCTCCATTGCCCATTGCATAGTATTAATCAATGTTGTTAGTCTTCAGTTCTGGATCCTCACTTTAAGTGTTCTTGCTTGAAATTTGGTGGCACAGTTGCTGTTGCTTTTGTACATAGTAGAGTCAGTCTCATGAGTACCATGGAGTCGAATAGAGCTCCTATTGTCATATCTTTGATAAACCTCATATTAATAAAAAAATAATTCATTTGTGAACAAAATTACGTTTACTTTCAATCCTTGAAGTAACCTAGTGTTTTCTATAAAAAGTACTTTTTGTATGAAATTTCAATATTTGAAAATAATTCCTCATTGCTAATCATTAGTTTACTTGAATAAACAATCTTAGCAGCAGGAATCCACTTTAAAATTTCAACCTGATAATTGATAACCCAGCTTCTGAGAGGTCCTATGTTTGTTTGTATGTAAGAACGTCACTGCCAAACAACTTGCCGTTACAGAAACCTTCAAATCCCAGCCGAGGTAAACAGCAACGTCTTGGGATACGCCAGATTCTTCTTACTGCTACCGACACGTCAACACTACCACTTCACCTCTCGCACCTTCAAGCGGATTCTTTAAATATTCTATAATTTTCATAGCAGCGAAGAAATGGAATAACAGTTTCTCATCCTTGGAGTACTACTGTGATAGCTCGGTCAATCTACATCATCGACGCCTCTAAGCTACAACCATGAACTGTTCATGGGTAAAAAATTCGCTGCACTCTCTGTCCTCAATTTAATTATCACTGGAAACTATCATATATTCATGATCACTTACGTACTTACTGCTAATTTGATACTGATTTCGTGTTCACCACGCTATTGATTAATTTACAGTTGTTTATGGATTTAAAATTTTATTAGTACCTGCAGCTGAAGTGTGGTTTTCATATTTGAATTTTATTAAGTGCAACTAGTCAGTGAATAAAATTTCCTTCAAGTTAGGTCGTGGAAGGTTAGGTTTTCGACAGGTGTGTAATGTGGTATTTTCTCTGGCTATTACAGCTCTTAGGTGTTCGTGTTGTCAGTGAACCTGGAGAACTACGTAATGCCCATCTGCATAGCCAGGCCCAACCAATTGTAAATTAATCAAGTGAGGATTGTAATTAGTCTTATCATTAATGATAATAGCAGAATATATGCCTAATTTTAGTACTAACTTTGAATAAAACCTTCAGTGAAATTATTACTCCAGTTTTTACAACAATGGTTTCTCAATATTCAGTAAACTTTTACATTTTCTGTTCATAGCCCTGCGTGCCCCTCCAAGTCAGCTTCAGTATGTTCGCACAAGTGTAGATTTTTGAGTGGTCAAAATTTTGATTTCTCAAATTTTCTTTAAAAAAAAAACAGGACGCAGACTATGACACTATAATAAAATCGGAGTGAACCTGATCTTGCTTGCCCTCCCCCAGGTGATAGTGGTTGAGACATGACACAGCCACCCATCCCCTGCAGAGCGGTTTGTCCACCCCGGGTGGGCTGGGGGAGACATCCATCCTCCTGCAAACCTGTTTATCCATCAAGGGCGGGGGCAGGGTAGGTAGGGGAGAGCAGCTCAATGCTCCAGCGTGCGCAGAACTTGCTCAATATATAATATATATACACATATATATATATATATATATATATAATATATATATACTAATATATATATATATATATACGTGTATATATATATAAATATATATATATATATATATATATATATATATATATATATATATGTGTGTGTGTGTGTGTGTGTGTATTATGAATAAATACATAGTATAAATAATCCTTCTATGATACACAATAGCAACCACCCTTACACCCTTCACATATTCCCTATAGTACATCTCTCTTCATCAAGATTTCTCTTCCACCCTTCGTCCCCCCCAATCTCTCTCTCTCTCTCTCTCTCTCTCTCTCTCTCTCTCTCGAGGGAGCAGAGTCGTTTATGAATCCCCGCCCCTCGCATTTCACATTCCTTATCCGTCGCGGTTATTTGACTTTCCATAGCCCCTTCGCACTTTAACTCTCTCCAAAAGAGTCGTTCAGCTGTCAGCGAGGAGGGAATCTTCTTCTGCCTCCTCTTCTTCTTCTTCTTCTTTTCTCCCCTCGAGGTCTTTCCCCAGCTTCATTTACGATCGCTGACGAACTTAGCATCAACTTCTCACTCACTCATTCACCCACGAGAGCTCCCTCTCTCCTCCCACCCCCGTCCCCGCCCCATCTCCCCTGCAGCCCTCCTACGCCCATGACTGCACTAGCAGTCTCCTAGTACAGCTTAGAGCCATGGCTTAGTCACGACCTCTCTTCCCCCAAAATCAAAGAGCGAAATTTAACCCCCCCATCCCTCCCCCCAGGAAAATTCAAAGACTATGAGCTCCCTTCCCTCCAAGAAATAAAGAACAGAGATCCCTCTCCCCTCCAAAATCAAGCACCGGGATTCCCAAAATGAAGGTCTGAGTTCCCTCTCCTCAAATTCCAGGACCAAGATCCCTCGCCCCCAAAATCAAGGACTAAGATCCCCCTCCCCTCCCCCGGCCCCCATCAAGTACCGAGAACCACATGACCCCAAAGCAAAGACCGAGAGCTTAAATTCTCAATCCTAAATCCTGACCCAAAAGAGTTCCTACACCAAAGACCCATGGTTAAATCCTGAATCCACTAGATCCTACACCCGAGATCTATGGGCCAAGGCTGTCATCGAGCTCCTATACATTCAACCGGCGATATCTTCACACGATCCACAGACAAACACAAGACCTCAGGCTACCCTCAACCTAACCCTTTCCTCCCCTCTTCCTCAACAGTCTCATCTCTGTTCTATATCTGGAGAATTTCAATTAGAAATAATGGGACAATTTGGTGTCTCCTGCGTATACATCCCAAATTGGGAGTTCGCTACACAATTAGTGGTGTCAATCTCGTAACCTACGTTTGGTTATTTGCTTACGCGTGTTAGGACGCATCAGTGTGTTGTATTATACAGAAACTCGAACTCACTTGTTCCTATCACGAGCTTCAGGCATCCACTCCTCTTCTGTTGTGCATAGTATTTTTTTTTTCTTTTTTGTTTTAGATATGTTGAGACTTATATATCCCTATATGAATAGAATGTAATATATATTTTAGGCCAAAGACCAAGCTCTGAGACCCATGAGATCATTCAGCCCTGAAAAGGAAATGGAGAGTAAAGAATGTTTTCAAAGCGTAACAGGCGGAAAACATCACAGTTGAACTGTGAAACAATTGTCAGGAGAAGTTTGATAGTAAGATGGAAGAAAGAGAATATGATCGGATCGGAGGTACAATAACAGGAATGAAGGGGTTGCCAGCTAGGAGTAGAATGGACAGAGCACAGAACCTTAAAGAATGCTCACGCTACTATATTTCTATACAACTTTTGCTCCTCTCCTCTTTCCACACTACTTCTTATTGACTAATTAAGAATTTAGTATTTGTTGTTTTACAATCTGAAGACAGGATACAGCAAAGCTTGTTGTATACATGACGTATGGCAACAAAAAGCTCTAGTAATTATTTACCTTCAATTTCCAAATAACATACATCTCTCCTCAAAGGCATTGCAACATTTCATATCGTGTGTGTGTGTGTGTGTGTGTTATTTATATTTCCGTGGTTAGGACAAACAATACTCACATTCCACTCTATCAATTGTTGAAACGAATAAGAGTTGCACTATAATGAAACACTATTTTTTATTTTTTTAAGTATCACACAAACATATCTAGGTGTAAGTGAAAAATCCTTCTGGCCTAAAATTCAACGTCGTTTCATCGGCTTGACTTACTATTTTCACAAACATTTTATATTTCCAACGACATTTTCTCTTTCTTTTTTTTTATCCTGCTATTTCATTCTGCACTATTTTTATTTTTTCAAAACCCAAGGCGATTTTTGCCCGTTTATTCGAAAAAACACAACTAGAAATTGATCTACGA
>NC_087218.1:27492384-27534884 GCF_015104395.2 Macrobrachium nipponense | reverse complement strand
GTATATATATATTTATATATATATATATATATATATATAAATATAAATATAAAATATATATATATATATATATATATATATATATATATATATATATATATATATATATATATATATAAAATAAATATATATATATATATATATATATATATATATATATATATATAATATATATATATATATAATATATATATATATATATATATATATATACATACACATACACATATATAGATAGATAATATGTATATACATATATATTTCATATGATCACTGAAGTCCTAGTGCCAAATGAAAGGGGAAAATAATAGTGTGTGATGCCGAAATTAAAACTGGCGATAGAGTCGGCCTGACGTCTATTATTCGCCCGTTGTTTATGCTACGCGTTTATGATCTCATTCTGCAGCAGCATAAAAAAGCGACATTGTTGTTTACGGCTCGATTTATTTGTCAGCAGCGACATTCGCCGCTTCAGTCGCTCTGATACGACCTTAATTTACGTGGCTCCGAAATATGGCGTCGATCTAATTTCGTATGTATATGTTATATTGTGTTGTGTTATGCATACGAACTGATGATTACGCCTATGTATAAATGAATTAAATTAACGTCGTAAATAAAGGAATCGAGTTGATATGATACGTATTTATACGCAAACAATTGGCAGTGTTGTTTTAATGAATAGAAACTACACGACTGTGGCCGAGATGAAATATGCTATGTATATAAAAACTATTTTTGAGCCGGATTACTTTTCAACAATGTAACGAAAATGACAATTAAAATCGCGTGTCTGTGGTTTTCACCTCTCATATCTCGCTCAAAAGTGTGACGCAAGCAAAAGGGTGAGATCTTCTCCACCTCATTCTCATCCAGAAGCCTCTGCAGTACTCGTGATTAACAACTGCTACTTTGGAGCTTTGTTTTCAACTTTTACTACAAAAATAACAAAACAATCGGTATTTACATCAAGTCAATACACAGATTTCTAACAAAAGGTTTTCTGCTATGATCACATACTGTATAGTGATTACCAATTTAAATTTCTTCGAAAAACATTGCAAACAAAACTTATTGTAACCGTAGCCATAAGCAACAATTTACCAGTGAAAGACAAGTATGCAATGCCTTTAGAGAGTTATTATATTTTGCAAGAATTCTCTCAAGACTACTGTTAATGAAGTTAGATTACTGAGAGAGAGAGAGAGAGAGAGAGAGAGAGAGAGAGAGAGAGAGAGAGAGAGAGAGAGAGAGAGTGGCGCTACAGAAACTAAAAAAAAAAAGAAAAAAATATACAAAACTGGAAACACCCTTCTGTTATAATGGCACTGGAATAAAAAGTTTAGGCTGAAAACAAAGGCCAAGCGCTGAAACGGAAATTGACAGCAAAGGAGGTCTGACAGGTGTAACAGGAGCAAAACATTGCCGTTGCACTAAGAAACAATTATTAGTGGGGGGTGGAAAGTAAGATGGAAAACAGAGAATATGAACGGAGATGTAGTAAACAGAATACAAGGAATTGCAGCCAGGGGTCGAAAAGACGCTGCAAAGAACCTTAAGTAATGCCTACAGTGCACAGCGTGAGATGTACTGATGGCAATAGACTCCCCCCCCCCCCCCCCCCCTCCGCCCCCCCCCCCCCCCCCCTTTTTTTTGGGTGTCTTCTATGTTGTAAATTACACTTCCGTCAGTAACACAAACCAGTAGAGAACTCACAGTAAACAGGATAAAAAATTTATATCGGAGACAACAATTAACTGGCAACATATACCGAATATTCCATACATTTCAGAACAGTAGCTTCTTACAATACCTACTTGCTCTCTATTTAGTCGATTATAAAGTAATCGACAAAATGTAATCCCTGTTAATTCATAATTTTCACGAAACCTTTATCAAACTATATAAAGTGACGTTCCCAGAAAGCAGCTACATTGAAAATAAAAACATGATAAGGTTTAGTAATGCACAACGCTTAGTTTAAACGGGCCATTAGCACAATAAATGCGACAGAATCTGACATACAGATATATTAGCATACTTGAACAAACACCAAGTATCGTATCCTATGCTCTACAGCTTAGGAAGCGACCTTTTGAAAATCCATCAGTCACGATCAAAGACAGGTAATGTTTAGAGGATAAAATAATTTGTGTAAAAATACAGGTAAGCATGCATCCGTCTTTAAGCATTACACCCAAGAAAAGGAGTATTGCGGTTAGGCCTATCCCAAAAATCCTCTCCTATGTGTTGGACACCGTACTACGAATGTAAATACCAAGGACAATTACTTCATGGTCAATGATATGCCCAAGCATATGTCAATATGACAATGAAAGTTTGTTTGACGAAATTTGACACAGTGAATCGAAGTTTGGCCAGATTTAGCCCAGAATCAAAATTTGGACAAATTTAGCACTTTAGCACTGAATAGACGCCAGGCCCAATTTAGCGCTGAATCGAAGCCAGACTAAATTTGCCACTGAATCGAAGTCAAGCCAATTTACCACCGAATCGAAGCCAGGCCAAATCAACCTCGGAATCGAAGCCAGGACTGATTTAGCACTGAATCGAAGCCAGGCCAAATTTACCAATGAATCAAAGTCTGGCCAAATTTTGAATAGAATCGAATTCTGTCCAAATTAACCCAGAATCGAAGTTTGGCCAAATTAATCCAGAATCGAAGTTTGGCCAAATTAACCCAGAATCGAAGTTTAGCCAAATTTAGCCCAGAATCGAAGTTCGGCCAAATTTTGCACTGAATCAAAGTCTGGCCAAATTTAGGCCAAAAAAATCGACGTTGGGCCAAATTTACCACAAAATCTAAATTTTGCCAAATTTAGCGCTAAATCGAGTTTGACCAAATTTAGCACCAAATCGAATTTTGTTCAAATTTTGCATCGAATCAAAGTCTGTCCAAAGTAAGTACAGAATCGAATTCTCATCTAAATTTGGCACCGAATCTAATTCTCATCCAAATTTTGCAGAATCGATTTCTCATCCAAATTTAGCACTGAATCAAAGTCTGGCCAAATTTAACGCCGAATCGAAGCTTGGCCATATTTTGCCCAGAATAAAAGCTTCGCCAAATCTAGCACTAAATCAAAATTTTGCCAAACTTAGAACTGAATGAAAGTTTAAGAAAACTTTTCAAAAATAATCAATATTCTCGGTACATTTTTACTACTGGTCCTTACCTCAAAGGACAAACGCGCACACACACATACTGCATTCATGTATATTCATAAACATATACCCACAGGGAGCAAAATTAACTTTGCTAAAAAACCGTGCACTATATATTTTAGAGTGGCAGGTTTATCTTGACCTAAGAGCCATAAATTAGCTGGAACGGAAGTCTTTCCTTCCTGGCCGTATGAGAGAGAGAGAGAGAGAGAGAGAGAGAGAGAGAGAGAGAGAGAGAGAGAGAGATCCTTTCCTTCCTGGCCATGTCAGAGAGATGGGGGGGAATTAAGGGAGTGTCTGATCATGTCAGAGAGAGAGAGAGAGAGAGAGAGAGAGAGAGAGAGAGAGAGAGAGAGAGAGAGAGATCCTTTCCTTCCTGGCCATGTCAGAGAGAGAGAGAGGGGGGGGAGGAATTAAGGGAGTGTCTGGCCATGTCAGAGAGAGAGAGAGAGAGAGAGAGAGAGAGAGAGAGAGTTACAAGGATTGGGATGTCTCAAAAACTTCTTAGTCCATCAACAGACATCTTGCGCTCACTTATCTCTAGGCACAGGTTTTACTATTCACTCAAAGTAAATAATGATTTTGTCCAACGTTCTTTTAAACTTCCACACTGCTGCTGTTTACAAATTCTGGTGTCAGTTTATTTCATGTGTCACATATCATGTATATGAAGGAGTTCCCACAATGATATGTTGCATCTTTTTAGTTCTAGTTTCCATTCATTATTTCTTGTCTGGTTTACGTTTAATGTGTCTACTTGTGTTATGCCTTTTAGCATTTTGAATGTTTCTATTAGCTGTCAGGCTCTCTAGTCATCTTTGGTAACCTATTCGCCTGCTGGATGGAATTAACTTTGTGGGTCTTACTTATACCCCTTATAATCAATGTACCTACCTTTCTTAGTGTTAGTGAACAAAACTGTATGCCATATTCAAGATGAGGTCTAACTATTGATATGTAGAGCTGCATCACCGTTTCCTTGTTTCTGTATTTGAACTGCCTCTATGTGTCACACTAGTTTCTGTGCCTTCTTTTCAGCTTTTATGCACTGTTTTGTGGATTTTAAGTCCTTGGTAATAATGACTCTAAGGTCCTCCTCTTGTTATATACTATTTATGTCATTCCCAGGCAATATGTAGTTGGTATAAGGGTTTTTTGTTGCTATTTGTAACAAGTTACACTTATCTAAGTTAAAAGGTATTTGCAATCTTTTTGACCATTCTCCTGTTTTCCTTAAATCATTTCTTAAAACTTTCCGCTGTATTTGGGTCTACTGCATTTACACCTAGTTTGGTGTCATCTGCAAATTTGGCTATACTGCTAGTTAAGCCTACACCAACGTCATTATTAATGTAAATAAAAAAAAACAAGTGAGCCAAGGACAGAACCGTGAAGAACTCGGCTTGCTACATCTGCCCGTTCTGATTCTTCACCGTTTATTACGACTCTTGTTTTCTATTATAGTTATCCAGTCTTCGATCCAGTCTGCTATTTCTCCTACCAATCCTAAAGCTCTAACTTTTGTCATTAGTTTCTTGCGTGGAACTTTGTCAAAGGCCTTTTGGAAATCTAAGTGAGTACGTGTATCAAATTGTTCTACTACTGTCGTAAAACACTAGTATGCTATGAAAAAACTAAGAGGTTTGATAGGCAGGATTTGTTTTGTCTGAAGCCTGGTTCACTGTTTAGCAACAGGTTGTTTCTATCCATGCGATCCACAATTTGATCTGCAATTAAGGACTCAAAAACCTTACAAGGGACTGGCGTAGACAGATTGGTCAATTATTTCCTGGCTTTTCACTTGGACCTTTTTTGTGAACTGGGGGCACATTACCTAGTTACCATCGATTTGGAGACTTACGTTGTTCAGCAGTTTTTCAGTAGAGTTTATATAGGTGAGGAACTATCTCCCCTCTTTTAACTTTTCAATTTCTCTTAGATGAATCCCATCCGGACCACGAGGTTTGAACTTGCTTAATTTTTCTATTTTGTTTTTAATGTCTTCTGTAAATATTATTTTGTGAAGTGGTTCTGCCCCTTTATTTAATAGCTGGTTCAAGAATTTAGTCAGTGTATTAAATTGTGAAGGCACTAGAAAAAACTTATTCAATAATTCTCCTTTTTCCATGTCAGAGTTGACAAGGTTTCTTCCTCCGCTGTCTCTTAGGGGACATGTGCTATTTTTTATTGGTTTCATACTATTAACATGCGCAACGAATTACTCTAGGTTTTCCTTACAAACTGATGCAACTCTCCTCTTGCCCACCATTCTGCAGAGTTCTTTATGCCTACTTGCTGCTTCTGGTGTTGGGAGTGGATTGACCGATCTGTGCAATCGGTCTCTCTCTTATTTTGCTCTTAATTTCTCTGTTGAACCACTTACGCTGATGGTTGCCGTTTGTTAGTAGTATACATCTGGAGCACTTTTCTGTGTATTCTTCTAGAAAGGCTTCCTAGTACTTACCTATGCCTGTATTCATCTTGCACTCTAAATTTTGAACATACTTTTTTTTCTTTTTCTTTTTTTGGTTTCCTCGACGGTAGTCTAATCTCTTTAAAGAAAGCATCTTTCCTTCCTGGCCATAACAGAGAGAGAGAGAGAGAGAGAGAGAGAGAGAGAGAGAGAGAGAGAGAGAGAGAGAGAGAAATACATTCTGGAAAATAGACCGATGGAATTCCCAGGGCATTCACCAGTCAATAAACGCAGTTTTCCGACTTTGAAATAAATGCACTATTTTTCCAGCCATTTGTTTCGGGCGATTTCTTTGTATGCAAACGGAAAAATGTCACGTCTCATTACAAGGTGAATGGCGGAGGCTAAAAGACCCTTTCGCTCTCAGCTCCTATTTGCGCGCTGTATGCTGTATGTACGTGCGGATACAGATAAATAATTCATATGGTTATCATTATGTGCAATGACCGATATAAATATCCTATGTATGTTTATATATATATAATAATATATATATAATTATATATACGAACATACATTGTATATATTTACACATTTAATTTTACACAGAGATAGGCTTGTCATATTACTATATATTAGAATATAAATAATATATATATAACTATATATATATATATATAGATAGCTATATATTACTATACATATATTTAATATACAGACATATATATAGAATATAGGATAGAGAATACTATATATTATATACATACTTATACATATACAGAGATTATACTATTTTATTTTTTATATTATATTATACATAATATACATATATATATATACCATATATATATAATATATAATATCTAATATATAGAAATATATATAATTATATTAATTATATATATATATATATATATATTAATATATTATTAATAATATTATATAACTAAACTACCATTTTTAATAAAATATTAATAAAAAAAACAAACCAAAATAAAAAAAATTTACACACATATATGTGTATATTATATATATAGATTAAATAATATATATATATATATATATATAATATATATATACTACTATATATATAATATATTTATATACATAATATTATATATATATAATTATACATATAATAACATATTACATATGATATATATATATATTATAATATATTAATATATAATATAATATATATTATAATATATAGTATATTATTTAATATATAATATATATATATATATATTATTATATATATAAGTATTATATATATAATATAATATTATATAAATATATATAATTTAATATACTATTATATAGTATATAATATATATAAATATATTATATATATATATTTATATATTATTGATTTAAATTATATATATATTATATATATATATACCTATATATATTAATATATAAATTATATAATTTAATTATTTACTATATATATAATATATATATAATATTATATATAATATATTATATATATAATTATTATTATATATAATATATATATATATTATAATTATATATTATATTTATATATATATAATATATAATAATATTAATATATATATATTGTATCTGTTGCCAGGTTAATCGATTAGGTGAATGATGTATTATTATTTTTGTAATGTATTAGAATTTTCTTTTTCAACTGTTAATTAGTAAAGAATGGTAATTGCTAGTTTTCTCCTCTCCGGTGTTTGGCTTGTTGTATTTTTACTAAAAATCTCCTTTTCAAATTCCATATTTGGTGATTTCTCTGGGAGTGGCCTTCTCCCCCGCCAAACCCCCCCCCCGGCTCTTGCTGACGAGGGGGAGATGAAAGTCTTCGGTGGTGATATGAGCCAGTTGTTTCCTGGACCTTAGCTTGGGCGCTGTTTGGATTGTCCGTTGGTACTGATTATTGGCCCCTGCATATGTACTTTGGACTGGAGATTATTCACCCCCTACTTACTTTTTGGATCTCCCAGTCTGCAGCTTCAGGATTTATCCTTAACGCCTTTGGTTCAGTTATAAAGCCAAGGGGACCTCTCTGTCCCAAGGTAAATTATTTACATTTGATAAGCTCTCAGCAAATGTTTCTCTGCTGTGTATTCAGTGGACAGTTTGATACTGCCAGCCACCACCTGTTAACATATCTGATTCAGCGCTGATAATCACCTTGATTTGTCCTCCAGACGTGGAGTCGTACCTTGCCTTGAAACTGGAGAACTTTAAAACATACATAGAAGTTGTTAGGAATATTAGCGTGTATTTGTTAGGTTAATGTCTGTCTTTTTGTCTTTCTCCTCCTTTCTGGACCCCCTCCCTTTTTATGTTTGAATGTGTTGGTTTCTGTTATTAGTTGAGTATTTGGGATTTGTTTAGTGACTATTTAAGTGTGCTTGTTATTCATATATTTTTGTATTATAGAGGTTCAGGTGTGACTTCTGCCTAAGAGTTATGTATTAAATTTAAGTTATTTTTCTCAAGTGTTTATTTTCACCCCTGAATTGATTTTGCACACTGTGGTTTAAGGTTGTGGTACGATTTCACACCTTGTGAATTTCGTATCCTGTTTAGTGAATACAGGTATAACCTATAATTAGATAAGTATATAGTGTGGTGGTTAACACGCCATCACAAACTGGCGACCGTGACAGGATTTATCGTGCCTGTGTGTATTCACTTGTGTGCAAAGTTAATTTTAGGGGTTTTGTTTTGGGCAACATTTTTACACCTCTTCGTGAGTTAGGTTTTTTTGAAAGTATTCCTTTTTGTGATTTTTGGTCATAATGGAGGTGGCTAATATAATTGAACTTTTGAGTGGAGAGGGGTGGCAAGCAAGGCTCGCAGAGTTAAATAGGCCTGAGTTGGAGCAGGTGGCTCTACATTTAGAGATAGAATTTGATGCCTCTGTAAAGAAAGGATTATTATTGTTACAAATTTATGAGTGTGTCAAAAATGTAAAACCAGATAGTGATCAGGAGGTTAAGCAGGAGCTAACTGCAGAAGTGTTGAACAAACAAATTGAATTGAAAAAATGTGGAATTTAATATGGAAAAGTTTAAGGCGGAGGAGAGAGAAAAGGAAAGACAGCATGAAATTGCTATGAAGGGTTTGGAACCCCCTTCTCCTTCTTCTCCCAGTAGATCCGTAACGCCTGTTATAGATTTGGTACAGGCTTTAAAATTTATGCCTACTTTTCAGAATGTTAATGTCGCAGAGTTTTTTGTATCCTTTGAAAGGATAGCTGCTAGGTTGCAATGGCCACGGGAATATTGGACCACCCTTATCCAAAGCAAGTTAGTAGGTAGGGCCCAGAGAGTTTATGTGACCTTGGACGAATCTTTATCCTCGGACTATGAAAATGTGAAAGCCATAGTTTTAAAGGCTTATGAACTGGTGCCGGAGGCTTATCGCCAGCGGTTTAGAAATTTACAAAAAGGTAATGAACAAACATTTGTAGAGTTTGCTAGGGGGAAAAAACAGTATGCAGAGGACTGGTTCAAATCCAAAGAAGTGGATGATTATGACAAGTTGAAGGAGTTATTGTTAGTAGAAGAATTTAAGCGGTGTGTACCAGATAAACTAAAAGTACATTTAGAGGAACTGAAAATAGAGACGTTACAGGAGGTTGCCATTGCAAGTGACGAATATTATTTGTCACATAAAAATGAGTTAGGGGTGATTAATCACGCAAGTCTGGCTGGATTAGAACGGGCCGGAGCGGTAATAATAATAATAATAGTAATGCTTGTAGTAGGCCTAATTTTGTTAATAGGAGTCAACCCAGGAGGCAGAATAATGATAATAATTTTTCTCCCAATAATAATCGCTTTTCTCCTAATAGTGGTAACAGGGGGTATAATGTTTATAATCCGGAAATTTGAGAGGCATGACATGCTTCTTTTGTAATAAAAAGGGCCATGTAAAAAGTCAGTGTTTTGCCTTCAAGAAGTCCCTGCAAGCTAATGGTAGACCAGTTATGGGCATTGAAAAGAGAGAGAGCGATCCGTCCAAACGAGAACGGCTGAACAATGACTATCCAATTGCTTTAACAGGTATTTGTCCATGGTAGTGTCTCGTCTGTGAATTCATCCAAAGTTAAAGAGGTTCGTATTTTGCGAGACACTGGTGCCGCTCAGTCGTTGATTTTACGAGAAGCATTACCTAGCGATTTTGTCCATGATTATGAAGAGTTTGTGTTGTTGTCTGGTTTTCCCGATTCGGTCGAGTCCTATCCGATCGGTAATTTCCATTTAAAATGTCCTTCCTTTTCAGGAATATTGAAATTGGCCATTGTGAATAAGTTTCCTGTTAAGGACGTGGATGTATGGTAGGAAATGATGTGGCTTATAAAAATAAACATAATCCAATTTTGATAAATAATGAAATTGCAGTAGTTACTCGTTCTAGAGCTAGTGTTGTTGACGCTGCAGAGTCAGCAACAGATGTAGATTTGAGTAGTTTAGAACGTAGTGATAGCGTAGTTGTAGGAGATATTGGGATTTTGAAGGACAAATTGAATTGGTCTACTGAAGAGCTTATTAAAGCTCAGAAAAAGGATTTTCGGGATCTCCCCATTGAGTCAGGTGAGGTGTCTGATGTAACTGTTCCAAGATTTAAGATAATTAATAATTTTAGTATAGGTTGAGTAGGCCTATGGAGGCTGATAATATTGATCATGATTTGAATTTTGAAACAGATAATGGTACCTTTTGGTTACAGGAATGAGTTAATATCATTAGCACATGACGTGGTTTGCTGGTCATTTTGGCATTCATAAGACTTCGGGGAAGTTGCTTATGAATTATTATTGGCCCAAGTTGAAGGCAGACGTAAAAAAGTTTGTCAATAGTTGTGACGTTTGTCAGAAGGTGGGTAAGCCCAATCAGTCTATACCAAAAAGCACCTATATCCTATCCCCCTTGTTTCTGAACCTTTTAAAGAGGTAATTATTGATGTTGTTGGACCATTGCCCAAGACACGTAGTGGTAATGAATATATTTTTTACTATTATGGATAAAATGTCTCGATATCCTGAGGCAATACCACTACGTACCATAAAAAGTGTTAAGATTGTAGATGTATTAATTGATTTCTTCACCAGGTTTGGGATGCCTAAGATAATTCAATCAGACTGTGGTACTAATTTCGTCAGCAAGTATTTTAAAGAGAAAATGGCAGAGTTAGGTATTAAACATGTGACTTCATCTCCTTATCATCCTGAAAGTCAGGGTGCTCTGGAGAGGTTTCATCACCAACCATGAAATCGATGATTAGGAAATATAGTTTAAGTCACGGTTCTGAGTGGGATAAAGAATTACCATATCTCTTGTTTGCTTTTCGGTCGGCTCCAAGTCAATCATTAGGTTTGTCTCCTTTCAATTTGGTTTTCGGACATTGTGTTCGTGGTCCTCTTGATGTCGTGAAGAGTGTCATGGGAAGGTGACATTCCTGATATTAATTTGTTGGATTACATGACTAATTTGGGTGATAAAATGATGAAGGCTTGGGAATTTGCTCGTGAAAATATGTTGTGTAGTCAAAGAAGAATGAAGTACTTTTTTGACAGGAAAACCAAGACTCGTAACTTCGCTGAAGGCGACAAGGTGTTGGTGTTGTTACCTTTTCCTGGTAATCCATTAAAAGCTTCATTTTCAGGTCCTTGGAAATTTTTGAAAAAAATTAGTGATGTTAATTATTTAGTAGAGACTCCTGAGAGAAGGAAACCTTTTCAGCTTTGTCATATAAATATGTTGAAGGCATATATGGAACGGGAGAAAGGTATTCCTGTGGCAACAATTGGAGAGATTATTACATGTAATAACCTTATTCCTTTTCAGAGGAAGAACGTAATGAGAATAAATATGGTAATGATGGTAACTGGCCATCAGGTAATATGACTTCTTTAGAAAATTTTGATAGTTCAATTTCTCATTTGTGTTATGAGAAACGTAGGTCTCTGAAGAAGTTGGTGTGTGATTATAAACAATTGTTTTCAGATGTCCCAGGAAGGACATCAGTCCTTGAACATGATGTGGACGTAGGTAATGCCACGCCTGTGAAACAATCTCCTTACAGGTTAAATCCTTTCAAGAGTGAAGTTGTTGCTAAGGAGGTTGATTATATGTTAAAACACGGTCTAATTGAGCATAGTCAAAGTCCTTGGTCATCTCCTGTTGTATTGGTAAAGAAACCCGATGGAGATTTTAGGTTATGCATTGACTATAGAAGGATTAATGAGTTGACTAAATCTGATTGTTATCCATTACCACGTATTGAAGATTGCATTGATCGGATGGTAAATCTAAATATATAAGTAAATTTGATTTATTAAAAGGGTATTGGCAAGTTCCTTTGTCGAAACGAGCAAGGGCCTTGTCAGCCTTCGTAACACCTCAAGGGTTGTTTCAATGTCGTGTGATGCCGTTTGGTATGAAAAATGCAGCCGCTACTTTTCAAAGGTTGATGAATACGTTGGTGTACGGTTTGGAAGGGTGCGTCGTTTATATTGATGACATTGTTATTTATAGTGATGATTGGGAAACACATTTAAAGCGTATTAAGGCCTTGTTTGAAATATTGAAGAAAGCTGGTTTGGTGATTAATTTAAAGAAAAGTGCAATTTGCAAAAGCAAAGGTCGTATATTTAGGTCATGAAATTGGTGATGGTAAGGTTGCTCCAAAACAAGCTAACGTTGATTGTATTGAAAAAATGTTAATTCCTAGGTGTCGGAGAGATGTCAGAAAATTCCTTGGATTAGTTGGGTATTACAGGAGGTTCGTTAAGAATTTTTCTGACATCGCCGACCCTTTAACGAATCTCCTAAGAAAGAAGGTAATTTTTGTCTGGACTGATGAAGCACAAAGGGCTTTTGATAATTTGAAAAGGGTACTTCTTAATTATCCTGTCTTGAGAGCTCCTGATTTTGACCTTCCTTTTCTTTTTCTCGCACCGGACGGATGCAAGTGACGTTGGAGTAGGGGCGGTGTTATTGCAGAATGACGAACAGGGAATTTCCCACCCTGTCGCATTCTTTTCAAAAAAGTTGTCCTCTGCCCAACGTAAATATTCTACTGTGGAGAAGGAGACTCTTGCTGTAGTACTAGCCATTAATCATTTCCAGGTTTATCTCTCTTCCACAGGAACTCCTATAAAGATTATGACGGACCATAATCCCCTGACCTTCATCAGCAGGTACAAGAATAAAAATCAACGTTTGATGCGGTGGAGTCCTCCTGCTTCAGGAGTGAATTTGGAATTTTCACATATCCCTGGAAAAAGTTAACATTGTTGCCGATGTTCTTTCTCGCAGCGTTGAGTAGAAATTCTTGTGGAGGGCTATGCGGATATTAAGGTAGTATCTGTATCGTTCTAATTACTGTATGTGTGCTGTTGAAGTAGGTGCTTAGGTTTTTTTTATTGCAAAGAGTAGTTGATTGTATAACGAATATGTATTAATCAGAATTTTCCTTCACAGGAGTTGAGTAAAGGCATAAGGCTGTAAAATTAAGAATTGATTAATATTACGACCACAGGTGAAGGTAAAAGGTGCTACTCGGTGTTCATATTTTGTGGCAATGTTTATTTTAATGAAGGTTGGTGAGGTGTTAAAAATGCGTTATGGAATGAGTGTTATAGGATACGAATGTTTATTATCGTATATAAAGATTGTTACTGAGGGGCGTTGTATACAAGGATGGTGGTATTTACTGGTCATTGGCACATGGTGTAATACGGTGGGGTGATTAAATTGTTTAGGGTACTAATCGGAGAGTTTACATTGTTAGCTGACAGCTACTTATCCGGGCACTCTTTATTTTCAGGCATAACTACGCTTCACGAAATTTTTGCGTGTTGAGATTGCGCAGGGGAAAACTGTGTTGGTTTTCTCTGTGTTATCCAGTTTTGGTATATGTATTCGGTAGGACGCTTTTATAGTGATCTAGTGTGTTGTCATGGTGTTTCTAGACAGGACTATTGTTCGCTGAACATTGTTATAATGAGCGATGAGAAACAAAGTGAAACAACTTTGAGTGTGTAAAATAGTTATGACCTATGAACAGATATGTGGAATCCGGTTTAAAACAGTGTAGCTCTAAAGTATGTACTCATGTGAGAGACTTGTAGTTCTTGGAATTATTTTTTTTTTTTTTTTTTTGAGTTGGTTTGTGAGGTTTCAGTGTAGTAAATCCTCTGGTGTATATTAATGATATTTTGATAATTTGGGTGCCTTAATTGTAAGCTGTATCCTTGTTTTTCTTTGCCACCCCCAACGCCCCCCATTGATTTTTTTTTTGGGTTTTTTTTTGTCCATGTTTTATAAGTGCAATTTTCTTAATGGGAATTTTGGTTTTTTCAGCTATGAATGAAACCTTGTATTTATGTTGTTTGATTGTATTTGTTTCAGCATATGATTATTTCATATTTTTGCGTTTATTTAGAATGTTATTTAATTTTTTTTTTTTTTTGAAAAAAAAAAAATTCTTTGGGAGAGGAGGTGTCATCTTGTTGCCAGTTAATGATAGGTGAATGATGTATTAATTATTTTTGATAATGTATTAGATTTTTTTTCACTGTTAATTAGTAAAGAATGGTAATTGCTAGTTTTCTCCTCTCCGGTGTTTGGCTTGTTGTATGTTTTTACTAATCCTCCTTTTCAAATTCCATATTTGGTGATTTCTCTGGGAGTGGCCTTCTCCCCCGCCAAACCCCCCGGCTCTTGCTGACCAGTGGGGAGATGAAAGTCTTCGGTGGTGATATGAGCCAGTTGTTTCCTGGACCTTAGCTTGGGCGCTGTTTGGATTGTCCGTTGGTACTGATTATTGGCCCCTGCATATGTACTTGGACTGGAGATTATTCACCCCCTACTTACTTTTTGGATCTCCCAGTCTGCAGCTTCAGGATTTATTTACCTTAACGCCTTTGGTTCAGTTATAAAGCCAAGGGGACCTCTCTGTCCCAAGGTAAATTATTTACATTTGATAAGCTCTCAGCAAATGTTTCTCTGCTGTCGTATTCAGTGGACAGTTGATACTTGCCAGCCACCTGTTAACATATCTGGATTCAGCGCTGATAATCACCTTGATTTGTCCTCCAGACGTGGAGTCGTACCTTGCCTTGAAACTGGAGAACTTTAAAACATACATAGAAGTTGTTAGGAATATTAGCGTGTATTTGTTAGGTTATTCTGTCTTTTTGTCTTTCTCCTCCTTTCTGGACCCCCTCCCTTTTATGTTTGAATGTGTTGGTTTCTGTTATTAGTTGAGTATTTGGGATTTGTTTAGTGACTATTTAAGTGTGCTTGTTATTCATATATTTTTGTATTATAGAGGTTCAGGTGTGACTTCTGCCTAAGAGTTATGTATTAAATTTAAGTTATTTTTCTCAAGTGTTTATTTTCACCCCTGAATTGATTTTGCACACTGTGGTTTAAGGTTGTGGTACGATTTCACACCTTGTGAATTTCGTATCCTGTTTAGTGAATACAGGTATAACCTATAATTAGATAAGTATATAGTGTGGTGGTTAACACGCCATCACAATATATATATATAATATATATAATATATAATATAATATATATATAATATATATAATATAATATATATATAATATATATATATATATATATGTGTGTGCGCGTGCGCGCGCGCATTTTATATTTATATGTGTGTATATATACATACATATTATATATATATACATGTGAGTTTTCCCATTATCTCCCCTTAAGGAGTTTCTCTTCACGTATAGTTTATAAGGGACTGCGAACCTATAGCTGCTGCACCAACATCCGAAGTGCTTATGCACCGGCCGCATCATCTATCATATTGATGATTACCCATTCAAGAACTAACCAGACCACGTCATAGATCATCCTCTTCTTCAAATGCCTCTAGCACTAGAAGATAGTCATTGAGGCAGAAAATAAGCCTCCTAGCAACTCGGAGCAATTATTAACGAGATACAAAGTCCCAAAACCTCTCAATATGTTTCAACCTCCATCCGGAAAAAGACATATTTCAGATTCTTTGACTGTGGTTCAGTCCAGATTTATGTATTTATATAAAGGACAGAATGACGATTAACAGAGAAATAATAACTGAAAGTTTTCGCGCCGTCACCTATTTAGAGGATATCATGGGGACGTTTCTGCTTAAAATTTTATTGGTATTCTGTAATAAAAAAAAAAAAAAAATTTAAACTGTTGAGATGGCTATTTTTCTGTCCGTCCGCCCTCAGATCTTAAAAGCTATTGAGGCTAGAGGGCTGCAAATTAGTATGTTGATCATCCATCATCTAACATACCAAATTGCAGCCCCCTAGCCTCAGTCATTTTATTTTCTTTTTAGCTTAGAGTTAGCCATGATCGTGCATCTGGCACCTACACAGGTCACCACTGGGCCGTGACCTTGAGTTTCATGGCTGAGTTTCATGTTGCGTGGCTGAGCTTCATACACCATTATACACTGTACAGGAAACGACTGCGCCGACAGGCGCATTTTTTACTTCTTATGGCTAAGTAAGCAAAGATTTTGTTTTTGAGTGCTCTTTGTTCTCTTTTATCTCTTGGAAGGAGTCTTATTTATTTAGTCTCCTATTTGACGGTTATAATTACAGGATATCGTTTCGTTTGAGTTTGCTGGAAAATGATACTGAAAGTCTAGTGTCATGTATTCAAACAAACACCCAGTATTTTTCCGAACTTTAACTTGCTTTAGTACACAAGAAAACAAAAATAAAACAGCACAACCAACCGCCTCCCCACACAAGTGACCATCTGTTTCTTATACAGCAATCAGCTATTCAGCAACTTTAAAGACCAAGTCCGTGCCAGAAAACTACAAACTCTCGAAAGATTTCTTTTTCTGAATTGAAGACGTGCGCTAGTTATCGGACGAAAAAAAAAATTATGATGTCCTATATACTCATATATATATATCATATATATATATATATATATATATATATATATATATATATACGTGTATGCGTGCTGTATACATACATATATACAATTATACATATACATACATATCTCAAGTATAAAAGTCCATTACAACAATCTGAATTTAAAGCTAAGGACTATACTATTTCGGTGAATGACAGAAGGAGTTTTCCTCAGTGAAATATATAGTGGGAGATATGCCCTTAGGTGATGCCTGGGGTGGCCGCTAGGCCACCGTAGGGTCTGTTAATCGTCTTCATCCGCTTCATCGTTGCCTCAAGGAAGATGTTATCTATGTGGTCAGAATCCCAGGCTCCACTAGAAAGGTTGATCCTTTCATCTAAATATTTTATTAGTGAAGATTCCACCATCTGACATTTGTATCGACAGCTCCTATTGTATAAAATTCGGGACTCTGACTAGATAGATATCATCATTAAGGCAACGATTAAGCAGATTAAGACAACAGAACCTACGGTGGCTTAGCGGCGACCCCAGCCATCACCTAAGGGCACATCTACCACTATATATTTTACTAATGAAAACTCCTGTCATTCACTGCTTGATAAGGGTAGAATTCAGAGCTCTTTAATGGACCTTTTATACTAGAGGCATATCCTGTTTTGTTTTTAAAAGAGTTATTTATTTACATACATATATATATATATATATATATATATATATATATATATATATATCTATATATATATATATATATATATATATATATATATCATTCGAGCTACAAATGTCCTTTAATATCTAATTCGCTCTACCTCGGAATTGATATATTTTCATATATGCACCGAGGGGGTACGAAATTATTATCAACTAAAAAATTCCCCCTCGGTACATATGTGAAAATATATCATTCCGAGGTAGAGCGAATTAGATATTAAAGGACATTTGTAGCTCGAATGATTTATATGAATCACGGTGATGTGATAAATATTCATATTTATATATATATATATATATATATAATATATATTATATACTATACATATATGCACATATATGCACATTATATATATATATATATATATATATATATATATAGATATAGTAGATAGTTACAAACATCACTTTGTGAGTTTGGTTATCCTTAAATCTTAAACAAAGGATGAAGCTAAAGAAAAGTTGAATAAGTATTAGTTCCTTTGGGTCATCATTTTTCAACAAGCGTTGAGAACAAAGTAGATCTCAATCCCCAAAAGTCATTTTAGAGGAATCACCTCACTAGCTTAATCAAGTAGAAATCCTAATGCCTTTGAGAAGCATTCCGAAGTCATTAGCGAAATCGCTAGAGTACTTCACACCTTTTCCTTAACCACCTGGGCTCTACCCCTTGCTACCTGCCCTGAGCCACGCATGTTTCTACGCCCCTTTTGACCACTGCCTCTCAAGTGTAAATGACTTTCCTTCAAATTCAGTGTTGGCTGCCTATGAATAGGATTCAATTGACCAGTGTTCTATGTCCGAAAACATGAAAACAAGAAACTTATGGGTCATTTCGAGTATATATGGAATTGACTATACCCACACAATTAAGATGTTGGTTACTGGTGGCTGGAATTGCTGTTGGGAGAGCTAGCTGAAAGCCGACAATGAGAGGCTGCCCTAGACGCTTTCCTGTAATGCTGTCCCCATGAAGGTTGGGCTCTCCTACCGCAACCGTCCTGGACATCTGTGCTGATGATCCTGTAATCCCAGATGCCCACTACTACTCACTATTCCCTTCCCTCCTTTGTCTGGACTGACTACAACTCCACTTCCATTGAAGTTCTCTGCAACTGCATATTGGCTCTATTCTACACATATCTCGTCCACAGACAAAGGTATAGTGATTAGAAGTTGCATTTTAGCCTCGCCACCTCTTTTACTTTTTTCCAATCTGTTTTCCAAAACCAAATCCTTTGTAATCTCTCTCAGATTTCGTGATTTTGATCTTGGGTTCAGGCGTTTCTCAATAGTGTTGGAATACTGGCGTTAATTTATCCTTGGTATGATTCCAGTAGTAAATATCAGTGTTTAATTACCTTTTGTGGATTGTATTCCGCATTTGTTTTACTCGGAATCCCACTCATATGTTGCAACATTAATTCCCTTGCCATTGCCAGTGCGATATTCCGTCAAAAGTGTTCCTACACCCCAGTGCAAAGACTGTTCTGCAGTTCCCCTTTGTACCAAATCATTGCAAGCATCCTATTTCCCTTTTCCTGATGAATTTAACCCAGTGAGGTTTATGTACATATCTGCAGTAGTGTGGAACGTTACCTTCGAGATTGTCACTTGCACAGTAACTTGTAGTGTCACAGGGCTCTATAGTTGGCTTATGTATTTTGATCTTCTGATCCTCTTTAGTGAATTACGTAGTAAGTGGATGAATTAGATTTGCCTTGAATCCAGTTTGTAGTTGAAATTGAATAATTACACAAGTCCTTTTTCTGCTCACTGGCAGGTGGCCCCACCAACCCCTAAATCAGTGTTATTGACAAGGCACTTGTAGAGCCATCCATTTCACCTCCACGGCCATAGATGCATAGACTGCTATACTCGCAGTCTTTCTCTCAGGCTTTCTTATGTATGTATCTGACTGTGAACTGGTATGGATCCTCTATTGTTTCCAAGAATTTTACTAAATTTCTTTACTTGGCTTCATGCAGCTATCCCCATAAATAAAATTAAACCTTATGTGCGCACATAATTCCTTTCCATACTTTGAGAGAGAGAGAGAGAGAGAGAGAGAGAGAGAGAGATATTGTAAATTAACTACATTTCTTTGTTTGTACATTTACATGCTCTTATCCCGATATTTTTGTATCGAAACATGGCAGAGAGAGAGAGAGAGAGAGAGAGAGAGATACGTTGGCATGCGGTCGTCTAGGAGTTTTGGTCGGGAGCAGGGTTGCAAGTGGGTGTAGGTTGTTGGTGGGGGAGGGGGTAGGGAATGGGGAAGGTACAGGGGGTGGGGTGGGGTGGGGTGGGGTGGGAGAGGGAGAGTCAAAACGTGAAGGGCGGGCGAAAGGAAAGCGAGAGACGCGCAGAATATGACTGCCTAATGAAGGCGGGCTTTCATCACTCCTCCGGACCACTTTGATCCCGGGAGCCGAGAGCGAGCCGCCCGTCGTCGTCACCTGGGAGAGTTTAATACGTGATCTACTTCCTATTCATTGAATATTGATGTCCGTCGATAAGGAATTTCAATATGAACGCCGCCTCTGCTACGGCCTGCCAAAGACCGAGCCGACACATCTGCCTGGTAAGGTTGGGTAGGGGGAGCCGTAGACCTACCCCCACCTTTAACAACCATCAACTCTACCGCCAATAACATCTAATATCGAGTTACAGTCGTCTGCCCTCCACAGCCTTCCCTCAGTAACCTTTTATCTATAGATGCATTCCTTTTCAACTCCAAGGTAGCCATCCCTCAAATGATATATTCTATGAATATTTGGAATTCTATAGCACATCCTTACGCATTGGCTATATCCTTATCCATCTTTCTAAACGGCCACGCAGTGCGATCGGTAGCATTCTCGTTAATCCAACTTCTTAAGTCATCCTTTATCCAGATTCTTAAGTCATCTTTTATCTGGCTTCTTAAGTAAGAAGTCTCAGGTTCGACTCCCGAGCGAGGTCTCTGCGATGGGCGCTACACGTTAGGAAAATAGTGGCTCAATTGACCTAAAAAGTTCATGTGATACACGAAAGTACTACTTAAGAAGGCTGTAGCAGTTGCAACCAGAGTTAAAATGGACACTCTTATTTAACAATAGTAATGATACAGTAATACGATAATGGTAAATTTACTTTAATGTGTGATACTGCACAAATGCATAAAGACGTATCTCAACCCTGATGCTTCAAGATGAGGTCAAAGATTTTTCCCAAAAGTACAAAAGATTCATCAGAACGAACTCCATGAAGTAAAGTATCTATATCCGGTTCATGGCCAAAGAATCACACTTAAAAAAATAGTATTGGTGCATTTCCACGGGTGTAAAACTGAACGCGTCAGTTATTCAGGAAACTTTGGTTATTGTATTTTAAAGATTTCTTTGAAATATACGACAACAACGGCCTTTTTATATCTGAACTGTCAAGAAATAAGCTGCATGTAAATGAATGAAAATTAAAACACCGTCCCTCTACCCATCAGTCAGAAAGGGAAGACGATGGATGAGTCTTCTGGGTATAATTCAATTGTGATCCACAGTAAATCCCATAAGGAAACGTCAAATAAAAAAATTGGCTAATAAATATTAACCGAAGTTAAAAAACAATTATATTTATTAGGTAGCCAATAGTCAACCGGGTAAACCATCCCGCAAAGAAAAGGACACTGTCCAATCGAACCTGCCCTAAATCCCTCTGACTTACCAACGCCATGTGAGGTCAAGAATCTACAAGATCATCATAACTGCCCGGATGAGGAAACAATAAATGTTTCAGTAACGGAACGTTGCTGCTGCTGCTGCTCCTCAGCCATTAGGAAGATTAACAGTCGGATATATCATGCATGTGTGATGAGCCCTGATAAATGGCCCGCGCTAGACTGCATGCAAGCGCTGGGTCATATTTTAATGCCCCCCAAGCGTAACGTTCGCTTTATTTTTATAGCACGGCCGGGTCAGGATGTGACCTGGATGGACGACTCGGGATCGGACGAGGTTCTTTGTGAGGATGACCAACGGAGAGAGAGGAGAGAGAGAGAGAGAGAGAGAGAGAGAGAGAGACGTGCTGTCTTAGAAACTTCAGACACCAGTAGATTAGGTGTTTGTATCTCAAAGTTCAGCCATGGCTTCTGAAACACATTACTATTTTTACCTTGGGTGTTTCTTAGACTATTGATAACAAATGTTTGTAATGTATTTATGCAGTGTCTATGGATAGCATGGAAAGTAGCGTTCCAGAACTCTCTAGGCTCTTATTCCCACTGTCACCTTGCATAAAAATTCAACGTACTTCAAAAACATTTTACGGAGCATTGGGGTCTAAAACAGTTACTTCAATACTAAAGCTCAACCATGCCTCATAAAACATATTTTCTGAGCGTAAAAAAACAGCCCTGGAATTGCTCCCTGGAACAATGTTTCCAGCCGCATCTATCTAAGAAAAGTATGAACTTAAATAATATTTTTCTGAATATTTATGGCAAAAAATATTTACTCAATAACACGGACACATACTTCACATCAAAACTGTATCTTCTGATAGTCCAGGAAGTCACGTTCCAGAACTGTTCTCTGGAATCACATTTCCAGAGGCACCTCGCAAAATATTGGCGAACTTCGAAAACATTCCGCCAGCCTAACATTCAAGGCAAAAACTCCAGGCACTGAAAGCATAAAACTGATACATGCTGCATGTTACAACCGTTTCGTTCTGATAAACCTGGAAAGTGACGCTCTGGAATTGCTCCCTGGAATCGCATTTCCAGCGGCATCTCCCACACGAGTAAATTAAGAAAAGACGAGGATTTGATGGGGCTGGAGGGGGGGGGGGGTGATCCAACATGGCGAGGTGATTCCTGGCCAATGCATCTGATAGTAAAAATTGGTGTAAAAGATGTCCATTGCGGGAAAATCCACCCAGTGTGATGTGGTATTACACACATTCCGAAGCTTTAAGTCTGTTAAAAAATTACTACTCTTATAAAAGTCTCCCTGTATTTTAATGTTATTTACATTCTTATCTGTTTACTTATTATTTTGTTAATTTATTTTCTGTTTTATTAATAAGTGACTTTTCTGTATTTCTCATTAACTTCTCTTAATTTTTTTTAATGAACATTATATTCTTTGGAAGCTTGAACTTCAAGTCAGTGGCCCCTATGGGCTTGTTCTGTAAGAATAGGATTCATCTTCTGATAATAATAATAATAATAATAATAATAATAATAATAATAATAATAATAATAATAATATTTTAAATGGAGAAACAAATCAACAGTTATGTAACAGTATAAATATATTTAAAAGGAGAATCGCACATTCTCAAATGATCTTAGTAGAATTTAATTCTTAAATGTATACTTTGTACAAATAAATAATTTTGGATTCCTTTCTCTGTTTTAATTCTTATGCTGCTACGAGTATTTTATTTGTATATATTTTTATCTCATCAAGTAAACAAGACTCAGCGAGAAAATAAAATACCGATAAAACTTCCTTAATCTTCAACAGAGCTGAAACATGGGTTTCGATACAAATATATTTTCTGAAAAACTTGGAAAGGCGAATTGTAAAAATACTCTTGATTTAATGTACATAAAGACGAGGGCATAGTACAGAAACTTACAGAATTTTAATCTTATTTAATTAAATACGAGGGTTTAATTAATTTTTAGACAATTGGAATATGCATTATAAGAATTTTTTAAGCACTTTTATACATCAGTTTAAATAATAGTTAAGTTTCAACTGAAACCTTTCAACCATTAAATTAATCGTAATTCCTTATTTAGCAAAAGTGAAATCACACTGCACTTAGCAACAGCAAGTTTAAGCTCCTGCATCTAAAACGCACAAACAATTGTTTAACCTTTATTCCATTAAAAAGTAAGCATTTATAATTTTTTTTTTTTTTTTTTGCTTAAACTACTTTTGTATTCCACTCGAGTTATCAACAACTTTCACGGTTAGCAATTATAATCTACTAGCCTTAAAAAAAATAAAACATAAAATTCAGCAGCCTTGTTCGTCTCTGCTCGCTTAAAAAACGATAAAATAGCAAAGCACAGCAAAAATGGCGGTAATAATGATGCTCGCGGGCAGCAGCAAAGCCGTCCGGGAGGCATTGGGAAGGTCGGGTGGGGCGGGGGGTGGGGGGATTATAGGGTGCGCCGTGAATTTCCCGACGTGTAAGTTGTAACGACGTAAATGGCCCACTAAAGAGTTGAGTTTTGTATCGAGCCCAAAGACCGTTTCAAGAGCAATAACGAGAGAATATCTCTTACTTGTAAACGACGATGCGCTGGGGCGAAATTCTGTCCCTCTGGTACGCCGTTGTATCCATAAAAACGATACATGGAATGCGAGCTGTTCACACAAGCCATGGTTCTCTCTCTCTCTCTCTCTCTCTAAGGTTGAGGTTAATTATATATATAATATATATATATATATATATATATATATATATATATATATATATTATATAAGGTAATGCCACGGAAGAAGAAAAAGACGACGAGAAATGCCGAGATCTTTCGGTCTACACAACCCTTTACTTAAGGCACAACTGATCAGAACAGAGCAGAAACACAATATAAGTAGACTTAGTATACAAATTAACACCACAGGATTAACATATGGTCCAATTCACTTTAAAGACACAATAAAACGCCCGTGGGCTAGATTAGAGATTTTAAAGGCACTCTCTCACAGATAGTGCCAGTAAAAAACGAAGAATAGTAACCCCAGATAGGGCCTTGATACCTGAAATCCTTCTGGAGAGAGATTCCCCCTCAAAACAACCACCTCTCCTCCTCCCTCTCCCCTACTCTGTCCTCCATATCTTACAGGTGTTTTCCATAAAGGTAAGAGTGATGTTAAATTTTCATTTATTGATGTCATTAGTCAATTATATATATTTTTCATTGTTTTCTGTACGTAAAACTGTGTTTATCCCTCAATAAAATATATCATTTGGGAGGTAAAGTGAATTTAGATATTAAAGGACATTTGTAGCTTGAATTGATATATAAATGGATCACGGTTCGATGTGATAATTATTCATCTATATATATATATCATATATATCATATATATATATATATATATATATATATATATAGTATATATATATATTATGTATATATATATATATATATATATATATATTATATTATATATGTATATATATATGTATATATATATGTATATATAATATATATATATATATATATATAATATATATATATATATATATATATATATATATATATACACACACACACACACACATATACGAATATCTATAGGCGCTGGTTAGACGTGGAAACATATATATATATATATATATTAAAGTAAATGGGGTTGATAACCTTAGTTCTTGCAGGTTGGAGACCGATGCAAAACAGTGAATTCCTAAAAAATGCTGATATAAAAAACAAGGCGAAAACACGTCGTTCACAGGATGAAGAGATGCAAACACATTCCAGAGATATGAGGTAAACCACAAGGGAAGGTTACTTCAGGTCACAGTGCGCGCATTCGTTGAACATGTACATGGGAAAATGGAAACGCACAGAATAGTCTAGCGTGTGCACATTTGTGTGTTCAGTAGCATGCGTGTACCCATACATCTGTTGGTGGGCGTATTCTGTTGGTAGCCGTACATACGTACAATGGTTCGAGAAGTGAAAGAGATACTATAATCTCTAGTATGAGGATTAAGGGGCATTACCTGATATTGACTGCGTGTGGAAGCACGCCGTGGAGGAAAGGGTTTGAAGATCCATCAGAAAAGTTAAAGTGAAAGACTGAAAAATTATAACTTTTATGTAGTGACACTGAGTTCAGTCTAGAGAAAGGGAAGCGCGATGCGACACTATTTATTGACGAACTTCAACATTTCATTGTTTGATGATTATATTCTCATTTTCAGATGGATTCGAAGTCACCATTTAGAAAAATGGTTTCTCTAGACTTGTGTTGACTTTTAAACTGTGAATGGTCGGACAGAAATAGATAAGAGGGTGTCCTTATTTAAATATGATTTCGGGAAGAGTTTTGGTAGTTTAACGATTTTTGGGATGTTATTTAACTCATTTTATTCCATTTTCATGTAGCTATTTCGGGATATAAAAACATTTTTGTAATAGCGGGAGTTTGAATTCGCCTAGAGTTTAACATTTGATTTTTTCAGCTAGGTTCAGAGATGTCACACAAAGGGACTATGGAAATTAGGTTATGTTTCCCAGTTAGGAGTTTTCTCCAATTATTTAAACGAGGGTCATTTGACACTCGTAATATATATATTATATTAATATTAATATATATACATATATATATATATATATATATATATATATATATATATATATATATATATATACATATACATATATATGTATGTATATATAGAGATATATAGATATATATATAATATATATATATATATAATCTATATCATAACACACACACATATAACAAACACAAGTATGGAACACAAATATCTTCCGGACTCACAGCAGGACCGCACCCACGTCTTTCATTTAGTAGCGCTCTTGCCTTTCAATTGAAAGATCTGGGTTCCGTCCCGATGAGTCAGAATCCTATATTTATAAAGATATAACATATTGTGAAGAGAGAGAGAGAGAGAAAGGGATAGAAATTACATTAAAATGTCCCTAAAATAGAACATGGAGTAATCCACACACATGAATCATTCGAAAATTTTCATCAGGAACTCCCACCACTTATTAAAAACACCCTCGACATAATAACTGAAAATTCTCAGATAAACAAACATCTTCAGAGTCAATAAGAATAAAATATAATGAGGGTGACAACATAACGAAACACGAAAGCAAATAAAAATCCCAAATTGGCAATATCCTTCGAAAGAGTACGATAGAGAGAGTATTTATTTTGGGAAAGAGAGAGAGAGAATACGCACTCCATTTCACGAGAGAGAGAGAATACGCACTCCATTTCACGAGAGAGAGAGGGAGAGAGAGAGAGAGAGAGAGAGAGAGCCGCAAGAGTTACAAGGATTAGGATATCTAGCATACTTGTTATTCCATCAAAGAGACATCGTGTGCTCACTTATCTCTATGACCAGGTTTTACTATTCAAAGTGTCCTAATGATTTTGTCTAACTTTCTTTTAAACTTTTCCACACTGTTGCTGTTTACAATTTCTGGTGGCAGTTTATTCCATGCTTTACATATGTGTTGTATCTCTTCAGTACTAGTTTCCATCCATTATGTCTTGTCTGGTTTTCGTTTAATGTGAAGAGGTTACTGTCTACTTTTGTTATGACTTTCAGTATTTTGAATATTTCTATTAGTTGTCCACGCAATCGTCGTGTTTCTAAGTCATAGATATTCAGACACTCTCGTCGTCTTTGGTAACCTATGTACCTGATGGATGGAATTAACTTTGTGGCTCTTGCTTGTACCCCTTCTAGTCTATTTATGTCCTTCCTAAGTTTTGATAACCAAAACTGTCCCACATATTCAAGATGAGCTGCAGCAGGTTTCTAGTTGTGCAATCTGTCTATTTTATTTTATTTTTAATTTTTCTGTTGAACCACTTAGGCTGAAGGTTGCTATTTGTTAGTATTTGCTTAATGGGATACATCTGGAGCGTTTTTCTGTGTATTCTTCTAGAAAGGCTTCCAAGTAATTGTCTGTCTGTGTTTTAGTCGTACTCTAGATTTTTGACACACTCCTTTTAGTTTTCCTAGGTCTCCTCGACGGTAGTCTAATCTCTTTAGTATCTTCTTTTCTTTATGTTTAATTATAATGTGAAATGTAATAATTTCATGGTCGCTTTTGCCTAGATTTGCACCTACTGAAAGGTCAGACACTAAGTTATCTTCTGTTGATAGGACTGTCTAGTATGTTGTTTTCACTAGCAGAAAGAGAAAGTGAGAGAGCGACAGCATTTGGTCACTCACACAGATTCCTTTTCAGCAGAAAGAGAGAGAAAAAGAGCGCGATATCATCTGGTCACCGAAACACAGTATAAACCCAGAGAGAGAGAGAGAGAGAGAGAGAGAGAGAGAGAGAGAGAGAGAGAGAGAGAGAGAGAGAGAGAGAGAGAGAGAGAGAGAGAGAGAGAGGCAAGCCCCCATCCATTTGAGCAAAGTTCAGTTTCGGAGAAAAGGTGAAATATAAGAGGCCGCGCAGAACCATTTGCCCTAAGTGAATTACCAGGTAAGGGATGACGGGATTTCAAAACTTCCCGTCATTCGTCTTCTTCAATGTTGACGTGATCCGTTAGGCCCTACTTTTATTTCTTTTGCTACACGACCTTAAGAGTATATCAAGTCTAGTTTTTCCCCTCCCCCCCCCCCCCTCTCTCTCTCTCTAGCTTTCCGACTTAACTTTCATGATGTAAAAGGTTTATTACGAGATGTCAAACTTTTTCTTTCTTTTTGACGCTAATTTGACACTTGTCGTATAATTAATCTTCGCATACGTCATACTTATGAACCATAATAAACTGTTACTCTTTAGTTAGCTGATGCTGGTTATATCTATTCTAGTATTAGAGTTATTGTATTAATAATCGTGGTTGAAGTTAACCTTGCCTAAAATCTAATTTAATAATCAGTTATTTAGCAATGCTTAGGATCCATTTAGCAGCTTTTCTTTCTTTGAAAATGAACATTTTACCAAAGTGTGAATTTACACCCTATATTTTTTCTTTTATAAAAGAATTAAGTTTTTTTTTTACAGGCTAGACGTTTTAAGCTTAAACGGAGGTTAAATAATCAATTATTTAGCAATGCCTAGGATTAATTTAGCAGTTTTCCGTCTTAGAAAATATATATTGTATCCGCATATGAATTTACAGCCCTTTTTTATTTTTATTTTTTTTTAATAAAAGTTTAACGCAAAGTAAACAAGCATTATTACATAAACAGGAAGCGATTTCATTTTATTACCAACAAAGAGATATCAGCAATGGGCCATATTTACGTTTCTTAGGAAGTTGAAAAAAATACTGGTCATTTCAATCGACTTCGAAATTTTCCAATATAGAAAAAATAAGGAACTGGGAGCGGCGACCACAATTTGTCACCAAAATAAAGAAAATATTGGCAACTTGAAGACAGCAATTTTTCACCATAACAGATAAATTACTGCTAACTTGAAGCGAAAGTAGAAAAATACTGCCAACTTGTAGTGATCTCTTTTTCTCAAAAATAGAAAAATAACACTAACATGAAGCGAAAACAGAAAAATACAGCTAACTTGAAGCGATAGAAACACACACTGGCAACTTGGAGTGACCCGAATTTACCATCAACACCCGAGATACTTTCAACTCTGTCGGGTCTTTTGACGCCGAAGCTTCAAATAACAGAAAGATGCGAAAGGCTTCGGAGGTGCTGACGGCGCCATTAAATAACTGCGTGCCAGCCACCGCATCTCCCGTTGCTAAGCAACCCTCGACCAGGCGTCTCACATCCGATGTTCATTAAAGAATGCGGAGCCCCACGTCTTTCAGCACGACTACTTTACCAATTAATTCTGGGCTATATAGTACGAGCTAACTTTGTTCCGCCTTCCGAGAATCGTTTTTCTCTCTCTCTCTCTCAATTTTCCATACCTCTCTCTCTCTCTCTCTCTCTCTCTCTCTCTCTCTCTCTCTCTCTCTCTCATCCAATTTTCCATACTCTCTCTCTCTCTCTCTCTCTCTCTCTCTCTCTCTCTCTCTCTATCATCCAATTTTCCCATGCCTCTCTCTTTCAGAGAGAGAGAGAGCCTCAAAATATCAAAAACGACCTCATGTTTACGTTGATATGACCGATAACTTTCGTGTAAAGTAAAATCGTTTCATCAGTTCCCGTGGCTCAGACGCAGATGATTGATTAATTAGGGCTATTTTCCAAGATGTGATGTCTGAAAATACTTTTTAAAAATTTCGACTGCAAAGACGAATCCGTTAACTACAACTTGACCCAGAGATCAACATGGCGCCAATTAATTAATCCGGCGTTTATGAATTCTTAAATACACCAAAGATGGAATAATCTAAAGAAAAATAATTAACATCATTTCATGATATCGTCAAGGTTAGGAAAATATTATCGGGTGCAATTTTTTTTCTCTTTTTACTGAAATTTGAAAAACTGATAATCCGAAGCAAAGCCCTAATTAAATTTTCAAAAGTGGAAACTGCACGATCACGAAATATTATGAAGGCAAAATGTAATTACATAATTAAATTACGCTAGTCATAACTTGTCAACGAATTTACTGACCTTTCGAGACAGGAAAAATTAAGTTTGATGGTAAGGTCGTCGATGAAATATAACATGATATCTATATATATATAGTATATATATATATATATCTATATATATACATATGTGATATATATATATATATATATAATATAGTGAAAGTAGACAGATGTCAGACAAGATCTTCCGAACATTATGGCATTTCTCCTCGTACTGGTTGCTTACAGCACATAGAGGAATGTAATACAGGTAGAAGATTGGAAAATTTTAGTGTGCTTGGTACTTTTAGAGAAGAGTCATTATTGAGAATCTCTGAGTCGATAGAAATATTTTTAAGGAAACCAGATCTTAACCTTGACAAATCCTCCTATCCCTTGCTTTTAATATAAATCATTCAGTCATTCATTTGTAGTGTAAACTTTCCATCTCTGTCTTCCCCACCATTTTGTTATTAGTATACTGTTGTAATTTATTTTAAAGATCTTATCGATTTTTTTTTTTAGTATGCTGCTGTAATTTATTTTAAAGATTTCAACCATTATCTTATTGTTGCTACTTTTACTCAGCTTTTGTCAGCCAATAATTACATAATCTTTTAACTACAATTAAAATACTGTAATGTGTCTTTTAGAATTGAAAATGTTATGAAGAAAAAACGAAACGCGTCGATAATAAAATATGGTGTCTCTTACCCTACGCTCTTTTTTTCCTACTGACTTTGATATATATATATATATATATATATATATATATATATATATATATATATATATATATATATATATATATATATATATATATATATATATATATATATATATATATATATATATATATATATATATATATAGTATATATATATATATATATATATATATATATATTATATATATATATATATATATATATAACACATATATACAAGAATTCACCTCAATTGATTGATATTGTATAAGAAGCTACTCACCAGTGGTCATCCTTGAAACAGCCGGAAGTTCCACTTACCTGTCAAGATAAAAAAAAATTTCATTACCGACAGTAAATGAACTATATTTTCAACTGCGGAAATTAATACAGCTATTTATCAAGATAAACAGACAGGGCAGAAGATAATATATGAACTATGAAAGTTACATAAAATGTTCAATTTTTGAGATAAATTTTCAGGTTTTCTAAATACCGTTTCAAGTATTCAATTGATGTTCTACTAACTAACTTCTAAGGACTGTGAAATAATTAATGTCGTAAAATAATGAAAAATAATGAAATTATTGAAAATAGAAAAATTCATTTGACTTTAATATTCTGTTCTTTTAATGATTAGCTAGTTGTTTACACTACCAACATCTACATTTCCTTAACTGATTGAACCAGAAAAAAAAAAAACTTATTTTTCTAACTCCGAGCATCCTAAAAAAACATGACCAAATAGTTGGGCGATGACGTTAATGATTTTTGTTGTCGTTCTCAGAAAAGTAACGTTTGGAGGAAAATTTGGGGAAATTTTAATTAACCACCGTTTAAAAATTATTGAAAATGTTAATCCTTCAGAAAGTCAAAAGCTATTAATACATCACGGTGTTCCATCTTCATTCTAGGAAAAAAAATCCATTTGATCCCTGAAACTCACAGTATTGGGATAGCGAGAGAGGAGCTAAGTCTAACTTGTGGGAGAGAGAGAAAGAGGAACTAAGTCTAACTTGAGAGAGAGAGAGTGTTAAGTTTAACTTGTGGGAGAGAGAGGAACTAAGTCTAACTTATGAGAGAGAGAGAGAGAGAGAGAGAGAGAGAGAGAGAGAGAGAGAAACTAAGTCTAACTTATGAGAGAGAGAGAGAGAGAGAGAGGAGAGAAAAACTAAGTCTAACTTATGAGAGAGAGAGAGAGAGATGAGAGAGAGAAACTAAGTCTAACTTATTGAGAGAGAGAGAGAGAGAGAGAGAGAGAGAGAGAGAGAGAGAGAGAGGAACTAAGTCTAACTTGTGGGAGAGAGACCTTACCTTACAGACCTTACAGTTCGTTCGGGTTGCCCCAGGTCCCTCAGTGTGAGGCGCCTCTAATGTCTACCAGAGAGTTGCTAGTACATCTTCCGGTATATTTTGCATCTTCCAATCTTGGATGGTCTGGGATGCAGTTTAGATATTTGTCGAGCTTATTCTTAAACACATCTACGCTCACTCCTGATATTCCTCAGATGAGCTGGCAACGCATTGAATAGACGCTGCATTATCGATGCTGGTGCGTAGTGGATTAATGTTCTGTGTGCTTTCCTTATTTTTCCTGGTATAGTTTTGGGCACTATTAATCTACCTCTGCTTGCTCTTTCTGATATTTTTAGTTCCATGATATTTTCTGTTATTCCTTCTATCTGTTTCCATGCCTGAATTATCATGTAGCGTTCTCTTCTCCTTTCTAGACTATATAATTTTAAGGATTGTAGTCTTTACCAGTAGTCTAGGTCCTTAACTTCTTCTATTCTAGCTGTAAAGGACCTTTGTACACTCTCTATTTGTGCAATATCCTTTTGATAGTGTGGGTACCATATCATATTGCAATATTCAAGTGGACTACGAACATATGTTTTATAAAGCATAATCATGTGTTCAGCTTTTCTTGTTTTGAAGTGCCGTAACAACATTCCCATTTTTGCTTTACATTTTGCCAACAGAATGGCTATTTGATCACTGCATAACATGTTCCTATTCATCATCACACCAAGGTCTTTAACTGCTTCCTTATTTGTGATTGTCTCATTATTAGGTCCCCTATATGCATATAGCTTTCCTTCTCTGTCTCCATAATTTATTGATTCAAATTTATCAGAGTTAAATACCATCCTATTTACCTCTGCCCAATCATATACTTTGTTAAGGTCTCTTTGTAGAGCGTTCCTATCTTCATCACAAGTAATTTCTCTACTTATTCTTGTGTATTTCAGCGAAACTACTCACTACCGAATCCTTAACATTACTGTCTGTCTTCAATCATAATAACAAACAATATTGCAGCTAGCACCGTACTTGTGGCACACCGGATATTACCTTGGTTTCATCCGATTTCTCATCGTTTGCAATAACTATCTGTTTTTCTGTTGTGTAAAAATTCTTTTAACCATCTTCCTACTTTATCTACGATATTGTGTTTTCTAATTTTCTTTGCTAATATATTATGGTCTACTTTGTCAAAAGCTTTTTTGCAAAGTCTAGATAAACCACATCTGTTTCATTTTCCGCTTTTCATATTTTTGAATATGTTTCTCACGGTGGACTAACAGTTGGGTTTGTGTGTACTTTTTCCGGGTACGAAACCGTGTTGTCCTATATTAAACAAATTATTTTTTATTAAATGTTTCATAATATTTTTTCTTCATTACCCTTTCATACACTTTCATAATATGTGATGTTAGACTCACAGCCTATAAGTAACTTGCATCTAGTCCTGATCCACTTTTGAAAGTAGGGGTGATATATGCTAATTTGTGCTCATCATAAATCTTGCTTGTATCTACACTTTGTCTTAATAATATTGCAAGTGGCTTTGCGATAGAATGAACTACTTTCTTTAACAAAATAGCAGGGACTCCATCCGCCCTGCAGCAGCTCCATTTTTAATTTCATTAATTGCCTGCACAATATCAGCTCATTAATTTCTATGTCAGCTAAATATTCACTATTTTCGTCCCTTACTTCTATATCATTATCTTCATTATCTATTCTAGGGGTGAATTCTCTCTTATATCGTTCTGCCAGTATGTTGCAAATTTCCTTTTTTTCATTCGTTAATAATCTCCCTTCAATTCTCAGAGGGCCTATTTCTATTCTTCTTTTATTCATCTTCTTCGCATATGAGTATAATAGTTTGGGGTTTTGCTTGATATTTAATAGGGTTTTTTCTTCCAAGTCCCGTTTTTCATTTTCTTTTGATTGTATAATCTTTTGTTCTGCATTTTCTATCTTACTTTTTAGTTCTATAAAACTTTCCATGCATTTTTTCTTTTGCAAGACCTTTTTTCCACTTTCTGATTTTACTGGATAACAAGCTCCTTCTGTCTCTTGGTATGCATGTATGATGTTTACTTTTCTTCTTCGGTATATATTTATCCACTATTTTCTCCATATTTTATATAATATCTCCGTATTTACCCATTATGTCATCACTTACGAAAATGTTATCCCAATCTTTGTTTAATTCTTCATTAATTTCTGACCATTTTGTTTATATTTTTTTACTGTAGAAGTTGTATTTTCCATATCCTTCCCACTTTTTCATTTCTTGCTTATCTCTATTTTCACTTGCTTTGGAATGAACTGTTAATTCTATGACATTATGATCTGAAATACTCGCATTATAAACTATTATTTCTTTAACATAATTCAAATTCATCTCGTTCACAAATACTAGGTCTAAAGTATTTTCCTTTCTTGTTGGCAGGTGATTTATTTGTTGAATGTTGTATTCTAGTAGCATATCTAATAGCTTTTCAAATTGCCTCTTATCTTCTGCACTACTATTACTCTCTTATATGTATAAGTACAACCACAGTCTCCTATTCGTTCTTTCCATTCTACGAAACGAAAGTTGAAGTCACCAGATAGGAGAATCGTCCAGTCCTTGTGATTTCTACATATATCATCCAATTTTTCAATTATTAAGTCAAACTCTTTAGTATTAGGTCTATATATTACTATGTTCATCAATTTTTCAGATTCAAATTCTACCGCTATTAGTTCACATTCTGAGTTACTATATTTCTCATATATTTTTCCTTGTTTTTTGTCTTTCCCATATATTGCGGTTCCCCCTTGATTCCTATTTTTTTCTATCTGATCTATAAGTTTGGAACCCTTTTATTTTATCATCATTCCCAGTCCTCTTGGGAATACCAGGTTTCACTTATATTCATTATATCTATTTTCTTTTCATTTTGGGTTAGTTCTTCTAAGTACTCTATTTTTTTTTTTGAGTTACTCGTAACTAAACCCTGCGCATTCATCACTATGATGGTTTGCGTGTCTCCTTCATTTAATATTGGTAGTAATAAGGATTTTCCCATGTCTCTTCCTGTTCTGGTATGTTGTTCTTTTTTCATTTCCAGAAATTCTGACATTAAAAATCCAACCTTTCCATAATATTTGATCTTCCTTCATCATAATTATTCATTTTGTGTCTGAATCTGCAATTTTCTCCGTTTCTGCAATATCCTCTTGCATAATAAATACAGTTATTATCTCTTGAGTAGAATTTCGGAGCTGATGCTTTGAAATTTTTTGCTGACACCTCTGCATATCTCATTGGTGGTTTGCTTTTCTCTTTTACCTGATATTCTTGATTTCTCTCTTTATTTGTTTTCTTCTTTTGGGATTTTGGTTTTATTACTTGGTTGGTTATTTATTTGATTATGATTCATGGCTACAGGGTGCATATATTTGCATTTTTTGTCGAACTTACATCCTTTTCCTTCTTTTAGGTTTTTACATATTTTTGGATGCAGATCTCTGTAATGATCCCCATAGCCATCTAAGTATGCACATTTACCATATATTTCATAGTTTTGACATACCTTTAGGAATGTTTTGTAGTAACATCTTTCTCCAAATCTGCAATTCTCTCTTTTCAAAAGGTTGCAGATTTTTGTCTTTCTTGTCTATTTTTTCCTCTTTCCCGTCATTGTGTAGATCTGGGTAGAGCCTCTTCGGGATTTGCTTTTCTGTTGTCATATCGTAATTTATTTCTTCGTAGGTATGCTGCTTTATTGCCTCATATGTAGTATCAATGAGTATCTCTGCATCCATACTTTTATCTTGTTCTTTGTTTTTCCTTATTTTTTTTCTGTCATTTCATTTTTGTTTACTTCTCTTCCGTTTTCCTCTTCTTCTTTTTCTTCTTCTTCTTCATCCTCAACTGTTTGTACATTCAATCTTGATTTAATAACATTGTCTATCCATGATAGACATGTTGAACAAAAAATTCTTGTATCTTTTCTCAAATCTTGCATTACCTCAGCACACTGTGGATGGGTCGGAATGTTGCATGCAGCACATTTTCTGATTAGGTTTTGTGGATTGACTATGCTATAACCAAACCTTACACAGTTTGCATGCTTTTGGCATTCTTTTCCTAATGCATCAATTAGGATATTCACAAGATTCACCTTATTCATTTTCTTTGTCGGAATATGTTGGTTTATGTATATTTTCTTTATGAGTCTCTTGACCACTTGGATTTTATTTGGAACTTCTTCAATTATTTTCAAGATGTTTTCATTAGATTTGTTCCAGTTTGAAGGATTATATCCTTCTAATATATCTATGAATGCTTTTGTATCTTTTTGGTTAGGACTGTTGCTGATTTCATAGATGAGAAATGCCAGTTCCCTTCCTGCTACCTCATCGTATTGCGAATCCGCCAAGCAAGCTAAATTACGCCACCTCTTCCCGCTGTTGGGAATCTTACTGCCAATCTTGTTTCTGATTTCAGTATTTACACTTGTTAAACTAACTTAGAAGACGCTTTATCCTACTATTTTCACACTAATCTTATCACCGATAGTTCACGAACACTTCTAGATATTTCTCAAATTCTAGTCGTATGTTAAACTTGTGATATCTGTTGATTAATCTGACTTCACGCGGGTACGTCTCACCAAGCAAGATGGCTACTCCGAGAGAGAGAGAGAGAGAGAGAGAGAGAGAGAGAGAGAGAGAGAGAGAGTTAAGTCTAACTTGTGGGAGAGAAAGAGAGAGAGGAACTTAGTCTAACTTGTGGGAGAGAGAGAGAGAAGAGAGAGAGAGGAGAGAGAGGAACCTAAGTCTAACTTAACTGATGAAGAAAGAGAGAGAGAGAGAGAGTAGAGAAGAGAGGAGTTTAAGTCTAACCTTTGTTGGTGGGAGAGACAGAGAGGGACTAAGTCTAACTTATGAGAGAAGAGAGAGAGAGAGAGAGAGAGAGAGAGAGAGAGAGAGAGAGAAGCTAAGTCTAACTTGTGGGTGAGAGAGAGAGGAACTACGTCTAACTTAGAGAGAGAGAGAGAGAGAGAGAGAGAGAGAGAGAGAGAGAGAGAGAGAGAGTTACAAGGATTAGAATGTCTGAAAGACTTGTTAGTCCATCCGAGGAGACATCTTGTGCTCACTTATCTCTAGGAGCAGGTTTTACTGTTCATTCACAGTGTCCTAATAATTTTGTCTAGCTTTCTTTTAAACTCTTCCATACTGTTGCTGTTTACAATTTCTGGCGGCAGATTACTGCATGTGTCACATATCTTATATGTGAAGAAGTTCCCGCAATAAGATGTGTTGTATCTCTTCAGCTCTAGTTTCCATCCATTATTTCTTGACTGGTTTTCGTTTAACGTAAATAGGTTACAGACTACTTTTGTTATGCCTTTTAGTATTTTGAATGTTTCTATTAGTTGCCTTCGCAATCGTCGTGTTTCTAAGCCTCTGGTAACCTATTAGCCTGGTGGATGGACTGAACTTGTGGCTCTTGCTTGTACTCCTCCTAATCTATTTATGTCCTTTCTTAGTGTTGGTGACCAAAATTGTACTGCATATTCATGATAAGGTCTATCTATTGATGTGTAGAGATGCAGCACCGTTTCCTTGTTTCTGTATCTGAACTGCCTCTTTATGTATCCCACTAGTATCTGTGCCTTCTTTTCGCCTTTTATGCAGAGAGGAACTAAGTCTAACTTGAGAGAGAGAGAGAGAGAGAGAAGAGAGAGAAGAGAGAGAGAGAGAGAGAGAGTGAGTTTGCAAGGCAGCCGTCCGGCATAAAATCCTGAAACTAATGTTCTCTTATCTAACACTACGAGAGACGGCGACTGAACGCTACCAGACTGAGGAGTGGATATCAAAAGGGAGAGTCAGACCTTAAGGTCGAAGACAGTCTGACAGACAGACAGACAGACAGACAGAGTACCTGCAAAGAGAGATAAGGCGGTTGGCTTATCTCCTCAATGCTACTCAATTGAGAAGATATCTTGTTCTCACGATTGCCTTCCAAACGTCTCTCTCTCTCAGGGATAGCTAAGAAGCATAGTTTGGGGCGTGAGAGGCTCTCTCTCTCTCTCTCTCTCTCTCTCTCTCTCTCTCTCTCTCTCTCTCTCTCTCTCTGTCCTTGGTCCGCTCTTATTTTTTATTTACATTAATGACTTTGATGCAGGCTTAAGTAGCAGGATAGCCAAATTTGCAGATGCCACCAACCCAGGTGTAAATGCAGCAGACGCAGATACAGTAGAAAGTTTAAGAAATTATCTAAGAAAAATAGAAGAGTGGTAAAAAAAAGAAGGGAAACGCCTTTTAACCTGGAAAAGTGTAGTGTTCAAAATAGGAAAAAACAACCCTCATGCCAATTATATGCTGCTTGCGAATGATATAAATAGTATAAAATAAGAAGAGGACCTTGGAGTCATTATTACAAAGGACTTAAAATCCACAAAATAACGGATAAAAGCTAAAAAGGAGGCACACAAATTAGGGGGATACATAAAGAGGCAGTTAAAATAAGGAAACAAGTTAATGGTGCTACAGCTCTAGTGCACATCAATAGCTAGACATCTTGAATATGCAGTACAGTTTTGGTCACCAACACTAAGAAAGGACATATATAGACTAGGAGGAGTACAAGCAAGAGCCACAAAGCTAATTAAATCCATCAGGTACACAAGTTAGATAAGATGCCTAGAAAGCATGGACATGAATGACTTAGAAACACGACGATTGCGAAGACAACTAATAGAAACATTCAAAATACTGAAAGGCATAACAAAAGTAGTCTGTAACCTTTTCGCATTAAACGAAAACCAGACAAGAATTAATGGATAAAGACTAGAACTGAATAGATACATCTCATTGTGGAGAAGAGTTCAAAAGAATCCTAGACAAAATCATTAAAACACTGAATGAATAGTAACACCTGCTCCTAGAGATAAGTGAGCACATGCTTGCTTACTATTCCATACAATCCTCTGACAGAATAGTAAGTCTTTACGAGATATCCTCATCCTTCTCACTCACTCTCGACTAATAGGTCTCTGAGACATCGTAACCTCTCTCCCTCTCTCACACACACACACAATTAATCCTGGTGTTTTAGCAATCCAAGAACGGGTGCATAATTATCACATACCAGAAAAAAAAATACGCCTTTGTTCACTCTATGTTTATCGGTAATTATTTGTCAGCAATTTTTAAAACACACTTTGTACCATAATTACCGCCAAGATGATGTTATTTTGTTCGCTATTCCTCGCTAGTTTTTTATTTGTCTAAATCGGGATAATCTTTTGTTTACTACCTATTTGTAATCTTTCGTGGAATTTAAAAAAAAAAAAAAAAAAGGAGATAAGCTTAGTTCATTGCCTATCGCTAAATTCTCTCTTGAGGAAGTCACTCAAGAAATAAAACATACTTTTGTCCATTATCTTTCGTAAAATGTCGTTAACACTCAAAACGGAAATTCATTTTTGTTCGAAAGCATTCAAAACGAAAATTTACTTTTGGTCAATATCTATCAATAATATATCGTCGAAATTCAAAAACTGAAATATACTGTAATACTGTACAACTGTCCATTTTTCATCAGCAATTCTTCATGAGATTTCCAAAACGGGAAAGGACAGATGTCATTATATATCAACAATTTTCCGTGAAAATCACAAATGAAAATAAAACTACCCAAATGTTTTCCCATACAAAAGGAAAAACGTAATGCAGTAAATAAAGGCGCTAGGTCGAAACATTTGATGTGAAGGTATACGGTCTCCTCCATATTTCATTTTGACCTGCCATATTTTTCGCCATTTCAAATCAGTCCAGTTCTACGCTTTAACTGAGGAAGAAAATGATAGCGTGGCTATTACAAAACCGGTGATTCCACATGCATAAAAATCTTTAGTTTACTGACAGGGAAGGCCTCAGAAATTCGACAAACCAAAGGACTCAAACGCTTCTAACAAACAACTCGGATATTACATGGAATTCCACAAATGAAATAAAGATTTATATCCAATATAGCAATTATATACTTCAAGTTATTATATATCAACGAAAAATAATCAAGTAATTGGGTACTACAAAAAATCATACGCGCAGAATAAAAATAAAAAAAATTAAAAAAAACTTGTGCAACACAAAATAGTAAGCCGAGTTTGGGAAGTTAAATTTTTCAGTGCTTAATACTGGGTTATCAATTACTTTACCCCTTACACTTGGCAAGTAAATACGGTACCCTAAGACAATTATTCTACCTTCTTGATATTCCTAACTTCGAGGTAACAAAATATTTATAAACGTGTTCTCAGGAGTGAAGAGTGGCGGGAGAAAAGGGTTTAAGACAAAATCCACTGATCTGACCGGTCAGGTATTCAGAGACCATGTTTTCAATTACCTTCCTTTCACGTTCATATGATCCACCACAGTATTTTTTCATCTGATAAACAATTTTTGCTTGCCACCCGTGAAAAAGTGGTTATAAACATTTATATATGCTATGTACAAGACTGACTCTCATTCCGAAAACCTATGATTTTCTATACAATGGAACCAGATTTGTTTTGTCCTCTTGCCCGTTTTCAAACAGATACTAAATCTAAGAACCTTCGGTACTAATTACACCTATATATGTCCCTTATAAATGGCTAATAAGGAGTGAGTATATGAATTTAGTGAATAACATGTACCCATTACCTTTACCAATGACCTGTCTTCAAATGCTATATAGGTCACTAAGGTAAGAAAAACGTGGATTTTATCATCCATGTTACAGAAATGGGACACAGGCTTTCAACAAGCCGAAAAGCAGACATTCCCACAATGATTTTGACAGAAAAATCTGCTACCGCAGCTAATTACCGTTCTGATGAAGCCTGGGTACACTCTCACATTAGATTCCTCCGAAATATATTAAAGTTTCTCACACGGATGACCATAGTTCATGCAAACCCAGCCCCTATAAGAAGTAAATAATCAATAGATCTTACGCTGTGGCATTTCAGTACAACTTGGCAATACTACAGTTCAGTACAATGCATTATCACCTGCTGGCTGCTGAATGACATCACAGCCGGGTAAACACTCTCCAAATAAACAAGTGATAGTCTAAGCCAAGGTTTTTTAACAGGGGGTAGCCATACCCCTTGCGGGTAAGAGAACTACATGCTGGGGGCATGGGACTTAGATTTCTGGAAATTTGTATACATTTGATTTTAATGTGCCAATGTATACATGTGTACATTTTGTAAATAAATAACTAGCCTACGTACCTATATAAACCTATAAATGCTTTTGATTTTCCTCTATGTTCTATTCCTAGCTATTCATACCAAATTTAGGTTTTCATCTAGGTATATTAAGGTATACTGTCAACAAATAGGACTCAAGTGGACTTAAGCAAAGGGGGTATGGAACCATATTGGGCAATTCATTGGGGGTCTGGAATCAATAGGTTGAGAACCCCTGGTCTAAGCGCTTAGCTCTCTCACTCGCATTCCCATGGGAACAGCCTAGGCCTACTGGGGCTGTTGTTATTATGTTTGTTGCTTTCACAAATCCTATGTGAATACTATGTAAATCAATTTTCATTTAGTTATTTTCACCAGGGAGAGAAATCTACAAGCAAATGTCTGTGTAATATAACTTAAATACACATATATAATATGATGTGTGTATATATGTATACAAACGTATATATGTATACATACATACATTATATATATTATATATATATAATATATATATAAATGATATAAATTAATATATATATATATATATTATATATATATATATATATATATACATGTGTGGTTGCCAACGTATTACAAGGCTATTGCAATTGTCAGGAATCTCACGATTGCTTTTGCCTATACAAGTTTTTCAACAATACTTCGCCAGGGCTTACAGAAACTTATTCATGGCAACGTATATACATTCTAAAGAAAAAAAAAAAGATCTGGTTCATCACTCTCTATCACTTTCTTTCGAAGGTAAACAACTTTATTTTTCCAGTTTTCCAGTCGAACGATATAAAAGTGCTATTCTGCCCGTATGATAGGTCAGCAGGACTCTGCGTTCACGACCCGCTGACAGTTTTTTTTCGTCTTTTTTTTTTTTTTTTTTTGCGAAAAAGATAGAGAACTCCAGTGTTTTTTTAAATGAGCTAAAAGGAACGTTGTATACAAAGATACGGGATGCACACACGTTCAAAATTAAAATTTCTGCACAGGAAATATTACTCCGCTCTAAATAAGTCCCTGTTTACAAAACCAATGTTATGTATGAATAAAAGAGAATATAGAATTTACGCCAAAGGCCATGCACTGGGACCTATGAGGCCATACAACGCTGAAAAATAAATTGAAAGAAAAAAAATCTGAAAGGTGTAACTGGAGAAAAACTTCGCAGTTGCAATATCAACCCATTGTTAGGGGAGGGTAGAATGTTAGACGGAGGGAAACGGAACACGAACGGGGGTCCAGTGAAAGGAATGAAAGGGGTTGCAGCTAAGGGCCGAAGGGACACTGCAAAGAACCTAAGTAATTACTGCATGTGGTGCACTGACGGCACTACCACCTTACGAGGGTTACGTATGACGCATATTTTCGCTTTAAGTAGGATTGAATTGAATATAAAATTTAGGCCAAAGGCCAACTACTGGGACCTATGAGGTCATTCACCGCCGAAACGGAAATTGGCGGTAAAAGGCTTGAAAGGTGTAAGAGGAGGAAAACCTCGCAGTTGCACTATGGATCAATTGTTAGGAGAGGGTGGAAAGGAAGATGGAAGACAGACTATGGAAGGTAAAGTAAGAGGAACGAAAGGAGTTGCAGCTAGGGGCCGAAGGCACGCTGCAAAGAACTTCTAAGCGCAGGATATATAACAAAAGATGAAGGCAATTTTAGTAAAAGCGAATTCAACATTAAAATAACAAGCACATTTCCAGTGCCCTTTAATCGGTTTGTAGATACACGTATTCAATATTTGCGAAGGATCACACCTCAGTTTCGTATATAGGTTAACATCAGCGTTCAATA
>NC_087218.1:27482384-27487384 GCF_015104395.2 Macrobrachium nipponense | reverse complement strand
AGAGAGAGAGAGAGAGAGAGAGAGAGAGAGAGAGAGAGAGAGAGAGAGCCATTGTTTGCACTCTTTGTTTTTCTATACCATTTGTCCTGGAATGGTAAACATTGAATGCTATTCTTTTTTTAATGTCACGACAGATGTCATCCCCAGAGAATGTTCTACAGGTCATTCTCTATGCCCACTTTATTTGTTTCCTGAAAGTGAGTGTGTCTACCCATGAACTATTCCTTTTTAGTTTAAATTTAGTGTAATACATTATTTACATTATAGAACTCATCCCCGTGTAATTTATCCTTAAAGTCATGATTTTCTGTCCATTAATTTTATTTCAGTATTTGAATTAACCCCCAAAGGTTTTCTTATGTACATGGAAAGTTGTACTAGTGGTCAATTGTTAGGAGAGAGTGAAAAGTAAGATCGATGAAATAGAACATGAACAGAGGTACAGTACAAGGAATGAAAAGGTTGCAGCTAGGGGGCCAAAGGTACATTGCAAAGACTCAAGTAACATCTACAATGCACTGCATAGCTGCACTGACGGAACTACCCTCCCTACAGTGAAATGCTAAAGCCATGAAATCTACCAATCAGAACTGTCCCAGACATAACAAAATCCCTCCCTTTTGATAACTTTCTATGACTTTCCCTGACGAAGTACTGAAATAAAAGTGTCACGGCTATATGGGCAGAGACCGGTTTGATAGATTTTTGCAAATTTTTACAAAGTAAAATTCCAAAACCGACTGTAATGCAACACAAACAACAAGCACGATGTATATCTATAAAAGAAATTGTTATAAGCAATATGTGCATGCAATAGTAATAGCCACAATGCCGTCTTAACTTTCCGAATTTTTTTTTTTTTTTTTTTTTTTTTTTAATTTATTTTTTTTTATACGCTTGTCACTACAAAGCCTTGAGATCCAAGAGAAAGAAATGTTAAAAGATTATGATGTCTGCTGGTAACATGACACGAACCCTGGTTGCCATGATCAAGACGAGGTCACGTTGCCGACCTGGCCATGAGAATAATAAAAGACCATTGCCATTCGTACACACTTAGTATACCTGTCATTTTCAGATATGTTTATTTGAGCTGGAATAGACCCATCCTCACCATCATAGCCAAGTGGGCAATCGTTGTTATATACTGCTTTTTAGGCTTTAATATATATATCACTTTATGCCAAATGCATAAGTAATTGCAATAGCCACAGGTATATGTATGTACGAGAGACAATAGACTTTTATCCTTCTCATGGTCAGGTCGGCAACGTGACTTCTCTTGCACTTTGACCTCAAGGCTTTGTAGTGACAAGCGGATGCAAAAAAGTGCACATAATTCGAGAAGTTAAAGGGTCATTGTGGCTATCACAATTATATATGTATCTGGTAAAAAGTGACCAGTAATAAAAACAATTGCCCACTTGGCTACGATGGTGAGGATGGGTCTTTCAAGCACGCATAAATATATCTGAAAATGTCAGGTATATGTAAGTACGAGAGGTAACTGACTTTTACCCTTCTCATGATCAGGTCGGCAACGTGACTTCGTAGTGATCGTGGTAATTTAGGTTCGTTTCCCGCTACTGAACATCTTAATTTCTTAACATTTCTTGCACTTGGATCTGAAGAAACAGAGAAGTTGAGGGCATTGTGGCTATTATAATTACATATGTATCTGATAAAAAGTGACCAGTAGATTCTACATTCACACACACACACACACACGCACACACACACACACACACTATATTATTATATATATATATAATATATATATATATATATATATATATATATATATATATAGCATTAAGCTACAAACGTTCTTTAATATCTAATTCACTCTACATCGAAATTAATATATTTTCATATATGTTAACCAAAGGGGAATTTTCTAGTTGATAATGATTTCGTCGGCTCACGGGAGCGAACCTAGGATCCAAGAAATCAGGACATACAGTGAAACCCTCTAACCACACAACTTCACTGCATGACCTGATTTCTTTATTCCTAGGTTCGTGTCCGTGAGCCTACAGAATTATTTTCAACCAAAAAATTCCTCTTAGGTTAACATATATGAAAATATATTAATTCCGAGGTAGAGCGAATTAGATATTAAAGGAAATTTGTAGCTTAATACGTATATATGAATCATGGTGATGTGATAAGAAGTGTGTGTGTATGTGCATACATGAGTATATAAGTGTATGTATGTGGTTTTGTATGCTTGTCCATATGTTTGTGCACTATAGAAATCAGCCCCGCTTGAATGATTTAGACTAAATTTGGCATATGGCCATCAATTGACAAAACTTAGATAATAGGCTATGTTTCAAACCCATACTCCTTACCCTTACCCCTCCCCTTTGTAACTTATGTGGTAACTGCTTGACCAACTTAGACAAAATTTGGGACATTCCCATCATTTGACCCAACTTAGGTAGCAGGGGGTGTTTTTAGGTTTGGGGGTACTTAGGTTTAGTGTGGGGTAAATGGGACAGTCACCACAGTAATATCTGGATAATAAAATAAACAGTCAACACAGTAATACCTGGATAAAAGGGACAGTCAAAAATTAACACTTGGATAAGAGATACAGTCACCACAGTAATGTCAGGATAAAATGGACAGTCACCACAGTAATGTCAGGATAAAATGGACAGTCACCACAGTAATGGCAGGATAAAATGGACAGTCACCACAGTAATGGCAGGATAAAATGGACAGTCACCACAGTAATGTCAGGATAAAATGGACAGTCACCACAGTAATGTCAGGATAAAATGGACAGTCACCACAGTAATGTCAGGATAAAATGGACAGTCACCACAGTAATGTCAGGATAAAATGGACAGTCAACACAGTAATGTCAGGATAAAATGGACAGTCACCACAGTAATGTCAGGATAAAATGGACAGTCAACACAGTAATGTCAGGATAAAATGGACAGTCACCACAGTAATGTCAGGATAAAATGGACAGTCACCACAGTAATGGCTAGATAAAATGGACAGTCAACTCAGTAATGTCAGGATAAAATGGACAGTCAACACAGTAATGGCTAGATAAAATGGACAGTCAACACAGTAATGTCAGGATAAAATGGACAGTCACCACAGTAATGGCTAGATAAAATGAACAGTCACCACAGTAATGGCTGGATAAAATGGACAGTCAACACAGTAATGTCAGGATAAAATGGACAGTCACCACAGTAATGTCAGGATAAAATGGACAGTCACCACAGTAATGTCAGGATAAAATGGACAGTCACCACAGTAATGTCAGGATAAAATGGACAGTCAACACAGTAATGTCAGGATAAAATGGATAGTCCAACCATGTTATGGCATGGAAATAAAATGGACCGGTCCACCCACAGTAATTGCAGGATAAAATGGACAGGTCCGTCAACCAACAGGTAAATGGCATGATAAAATGGACAGTCACCACAGTAATCAAAGGCTTTTATAAAATGGCAGTCACCACAGTTATGGCAGGATAAAATGGACCAGTCACCACAAGGGTAATCAGGATAAAAATGGACAGTCAACACAGGTATGGCTGGATAAAATGGACAGCAAAACAGTAATGTCAGGATAAAATGGACAGTCACCACAGTATGGGGGGGGGGGGGTCAGGATAAAATGGACAGTCACACAGTAATGGTCAGAAATAAAATAAAGGAACAGTTAACACGTAATGCTGATAATGGATAGTCCCACAGTAAATGTCAGGATAAATGGACAGCACCACAGTAATGTCAGGATAAAAATGGACAGTCACCACATTTAATTGGCAGGATAAAATGGACAGTCAACACAGTAATGTCAGGATAAAATGGACAGTCACCACAGTAATGTCAGGATAAAATGGACAGTCACCACAGTAATGTCAGGATAAAATGGACAGTCACCACAGTAACGTCAGGATAAAATGGACAGTCAACACAGTAATGGCTGGATAAAATGGATAGTCACCACAGTAATGTCAGGATAAAATGGACAGTCACCACAGTAATGGCTGGATAAAATGGACAGTCACCACAGTAATGTCTGGATAAAATGGACAGTCAACACAGTATTGGCAGGATAAAATGGACAGTCACCACAGTAATGTCAGATAAAATGGACAGTCAACCACAGTAATCAGGAAAAAAGGGACAGTCACACAGTAATGTCAGGATAAAATGGACCCCAGTCATCACAGTAATGTCAGGATAAAAGGACAGTCAACACAGTAATGGCAAGGATAAAATGGGACACAACACAGTAATGGCTAGATAAAATGGACAGTCCAAACACAGTAATTCGGATAAAATGGACAGTCACAGTAATGTCAGGATTAAAATGGGACAGTCACCACAGTAATGTCTGGATAAAATGGACAGTCAACACAGTAATTGTAGGATAAAATGGACAGTCAAACACAGTAAGGGCAGGATTAAAATGGGATAGCCAACCACAGTAATGTCAGGATAAAAAGGACAGCACCACAGTAATGGATAAAAGGAACAGTCACCACATAATGCAGATAAAAGGACAGTCAACACAGTAATGTCAGGATAAAATGGACAGTCAAACCACATAATGGTCAGGATAAAATGGACAGTCAACACAGTAAGTCAGGATAAAATGGACAGTCAACCACAGTAATGTAGGATTAAAAATGGACAGTCAACACAGTCAATTTCAGGATAAAAATGGAGTCAAACACGTAATGTCAGGATAAAATGGAACAGTCACACAGTAATGTAGGATAAAATGGACAGTCACCACAGTAATGTCACGATAAACGGACAAGTCAAACACAGTAATGCTGGATAAAATGGACAGTAACCACAGCCAATGGTAGATAAAATGGAACAGTCAACCACAGTAATGTCAGGAAAAATGGACACTCACACAAATGTCAGGATAAAATGAAAAGGACAGTCAACACAGTAAGTCAGGATAAAATGGAACAGTCAAACCATAAGGTTCAGGATAAAAATGGA
>NC_087218.1:27449884-27477384 GCF_015104395.2 Macrobrachium nipponense | reverse complement strand
GGCTGCGCCGGGGTAATTCCCGCCATTCAGCGCTTGAGGCAATGAAAAGAGGGAGTTGAAGCTGGACAACGAGAGAAAAGAGATCCAGAAAATCAAGATGAACTACAATTAATGATCTAAAGGCGATGAGATACTAGGACTGAGAAGTAACAATTTGGGGTTAGAGTAAAATGGTAAAAAGCAGACTTAGCCATGGGCCGAAGGGACGCTGCACGCGCACTTTACTGTTGCCTACAGTGCTCCATGGCTTCTCCATTTGCGCCCATTAAATAAATTGAGATGTTATAATGAGAAAGGCAGGTTGATCAAATTCCCGACTAAACAAACCTAAAGGGAAAATGTTCATGACACTTGTAAAAGGAAAACCCCGGGTAAGGTTGAATTTGTCCAAATAAAAGGAACCAAAAATTTGGCAGACACCCACCCAAAAAAATTTAACTAAACAGGGAACGTACAGTTAAATTTTTGTTTATTTTTCAAAAATGGTTAACTTAACAGATATTTACTAGCAAAGAGGTAAAAAAAATATACGTGCATTACAAAATATTAATATTCATCCTCGACCCAGGAGTCAATTTATATTGTTAATTTCAGATATTTTGGAGGAGAAATGCTTGTAATATTTCCTGAGCAGTTCTCACTTCATTTACCTACTGGCTATTTGTTTTTTAGCTTCAAAGTAATTTGAACTTTATGAAATCCCTAAATAAGAAAAGATCATTCGAGTGGCTCGTCCCATTTGCAGGCGAGGCAAAGTTCAAACTTAAAATAATATTTCTAGTTATTAATACCTACTGTTTGAGTTCATCGTAAATGAGCAAAGTATGCAGCATTATTTTATATAATGTGGTCAATACCAAAGGCCAAGCACTGGGACATATGTGGACATTCAGTACTGAATGTGAAACTGACGGCAAAAATGTATTTTTAAAGGTGTAACGGGAGGAAAACCTTGCAGCAGTTGCACTATGAAATAATTGCTAGGAGAGGGTAGAAAAATGGAAGAAGAATATTAAGGGAGGGACAGAAAAAGGAATTAAAAGGGTTGCAGCTACGGGCGCCGAAGGGACGTTGCAAAGAACCTTAATTAATGCCTTCAGTGCACCACGTGAGTTTCACTGACGTCACTAGCACCTAAAGGGATTTATGGTAGTCAACGGTGAAAACTAAAACAATTCGTCAACAGAAGACGATAATACCACACAAATTTAACCTTTCACGAGCGACAAAACATGGATTCTTGGAGCAAGCCAGACAACGGGAGGACGGGTAATACACAAGAAGTTGGTAATACCCATCTGTCTCAAGAGAAAAGAAACTTAATTACTCGTCCTTTGGCCTTAAAGCTATTCAACACAAGGTGTTCATTAGCTTACTGCTATTCCGATACACCTATGAAATCTTCTCTGGAGAGAGAGAGAGAGAGAGAGAGAGAGAGAGAGAGAGAGAGAGAGAGAGAGAGAGAGCAGGCCTATTTACTGCTAATGTTTATTGATGCCACTACTGAAATAGACAATAAGAAATAATTAAACATCTTTCAGTGAATTTTTCTCTTGCAGTTTAGATTAGCAGACTGGACCATGCCCGCCAAAATCAGAGTTGGAATAACCATTGTTCCAGACCCATAAATCTGTACATACAGCAATACGCCTTTGCACAAAGCACACCCTGCTCTCCCCTAAGGTTTACAACATACTCGAACGAAAAAAAATAAGTCAGCTGCTAAGCTAAGCACAATCCTCTATCAGAATTTTTGAATTGTAAAACACTTTTGATCCCGAACGGCTACTGGCAATAGCAAGCAAGTCTTCACTTTGATTAACTTCGCTCACTGGCTCTCGCTCTCTCTTTCTCTGAGAGAGAGAAAGAGAGCTTTTGATATTACCCGTCGAGGGAGCTGCCCCTTTGATTGCCTCTTTCCTGGGCAAATGTGAGAATATTGCATCATAAAGGGCAATTGTCAAAGGGGTTCCCTTTACCTGCCTTACTCCAGTCTCTCTCTCTCTCTCTCTCACTCTCTCTTTCTCTCTCCATTTACTCTAGTCTCATCTATCTCTCTTTCCATCTATTTATATCTCTGTATTCAAGTGTCTGAATGGCCAACGTCCCTTTATGGAAAAAAATAGTCTATATAAGAGTCCAAAACACAATAAGATCCCGAGGTCGAAGGCTCAATTTTCGTGTTTGTCTCTTAAGAGAAATTCTAATATTTCAGGCTCAAACGGACTTTCCTCAGAGGCATCAATGGAGAGGCCCTTTTCCATTTCCCTTTCTACATGGGGGGAGAAGCCTTGTCCTTCGAAGGGGAAGAAAGTCTTCAGAACCCTTGCGTGTGATATTAATTGAGATAGAAATGTAATTAATAAAAAACTTATGTGCATACACACATCTAGACGTGTATTTTACTCAAACACTTTCGCATACACATACAACGCGGGCTTCATTCTGTCCGATTAACTTTTATCTATTTCATGGGTTGTATCTATTTTTTGTTGTACCGTTTGATGTATGTCAGCACCATTTAGTGCTCCCAGGTCCCAGACGTGAATGTACAAGCTCAACCTGCTTTGTCTAAGTATATGAAAAGTTAGATATTTTCATCAATCATCAAGTATTTAGGAGTAGAAAAGTGTCGCAATGAAGCCCGAGAAAAGCACAGATTGAGAAGCCTTCCAAGCATTTTGGAACGTATGATCAACCCAGCAGGGTTATAAGGAATCGCAATTTCACACCGAACGCATTAACTCATAAACGATATTGCTGTATCTGAAAGGATCGTTCATAGGATTCGTAGTGAGACATCTCGCATTTAATCATTTCATTACTTCATTCGTCTATTCAAATTGTTAGCACTGCTTCCAAAACTCTCAGCTTTACTCAGGACGTCTGCAATGTCTAAACAATAACAAGTGCTTTTAGTGACTAAAATTTTGCAAAGTTACCAGACTGATCAATGTTAATAAGACAGCGATTAACAGTTATTTGGTGTTGCTAACTGACGTTACAAGCACCGTGGTCATCGACATTGGTGGGTTAAAATGTCACCTTTTATGTCAGTGTTATACAGATGCAATGACTAACTTGACGTCGATCTTTATATGTTACAAATGGAAACTTGGAAATTCAATTCATGTGATATCTCAAGTTTGATTGCTCAAAACTTTTCCATTTACTGACCCAAAAATCTCAAAATATGAAGGTAAAAAAGTTTTTTAAAAATTATAAGTGGAAAAACAAAACTGAAACGTTCAGCAGCTTTTACTGTCAACAACAAAAAAATCGTTGACCATTTTGCAATATATTATGGAAACGTCGGCCGACTGAGTCCCGAGTATGTCAATCAAAAACTTTAAAAGCCTTGTGGATTATAGCACGCGGTGCTTTCATACCCTGCCGGAAATATTGTTTTGGTTAAGAATTTACACTTTCCCAACATTTCAAAATAACACGTACCAGTTACCAGAGCCGCGGGTTTTTTGAAACTGGAAATTTAAATAACAAAAGTTGTTAAATAAACGATATGGGAGATTTTCTTACTCTAACAACTCCTGATGTCATGAATATGGGGGCATCATAACTGAAGACTTCCGCAACAAACAAAAAATCAAGTGCTCGCAGTTTCCCGCTTAATGGAAATATTTTGGGGAGACTAAAGGTACATCTACTTCAAAAGCTCTTGTCGTTCATGTACCTTACATATGTGTATTTTGTAATTCTGTAGTTTTCGAGAGATGGAAATAAAAGGTTTTGCTAAATCAACTGTGATACATTTCACGATCACAGAAAAACGGTCCAAGTGGTTGGTTGAAAATGAATATTTTACTTGGAATTGACAACTCATTGTTCTTTTTTTAATTCTCAAAGTCTTTATCTGTTTAAAGAATAGAAGACATCGTAGGGGGGTAGTGCCGTCGGTGTACCTCACGGAGTGCACTGTACGCATTACTTAAGATTCTTTGCAGTGTCCCTACGGCCCCTAGCTGCAACCCTTATCATTCCTTGTCCTGTACCTCCGTTTATATTCTCTCTCTTCCATCTTACTTTCCAATTTCTCTTAACAAGTGTATCAACATTATCTTCAGTGTTTGTCCTTTGGCATAAATTTTATATTCCAATTCCAAGGAATCGACGAGGCCCTTTTTGTGATGACACCGCGACAGGCGAAGCTGTCCAACACGAGAAACCTTAAGCGGCAGTAGTTTGCTTTATCGGTTACTTGAGCCGTTTCTCGTAAAAACACAAAAACAACGGTCACACTCTCATTTGGACTAGCACCGTTGAAATGCCATGTATTCGAGTCCTTTGTTTAAAACTCGACAGTATTAGCAGTTTCATATATATATATATATATATATATATATATATATATATATTAGTATATATATATATATATATATATATATATATATTTATATATAAACATTTACAGATAAATATAATCCACAATGATGTAAAAACCTTGTGTAGTTAAATAAAATATATATTGCTTTGTACAGTAAACTAAAGCTTTCGACCATCAACTGTGGTCTTCTTCACTAAAATATGGCATATCGTCTGAAGAACTGACATGTAGGAGCACAAAGTTTTCTCATAATAGCATTTTAAACATATAGATTAGGTAACAAGCAAGCTAATTACCTATTATTTATGAACAGACGGTTGAGCCCTCGTTCTTTCCAGATTTCTTCTTGATCTTCGTGGGGGAATTTTTCTGTCGACTGGTTGTTAGTACTCTGCTGGTTGGGAGGAGGAAACAAGAGAGGAAGCATCATCATCATTGGCACATATATTCCTTAAGTTTGAAAGCTTTCCTTCCATATAATGAAGAGCTTAATAAATTTTCTAGGCAGCTTATGGGGAAAAAACTATTTTAACATAAGTATTTCAGGACAAACTAGAAGAAGCTCATTAAGGTGGTTGATTATGATTTTGCTGGCTTTGTGCCAGCACGGGCTCTCGCTCCTAGAGCAGTCCGTAATCCTCATTAAAAATAACCCGCGAAATAGGGATAACGTAGAGATAACTGCAATGAATGCTATGTGGGAGAATACGGGCGTTCCATTGATAAGAGAAGGAAAGAACACGTTGCTGTTCGCAGAAGGGGAACTACATACATTACAATTGCACAACTTACATGGGAGAAAAATCAAACATTTTCAAGGTACAAAGGTTGTTTTTAAATGTAATGATAAGACTTTGAGAGGAGTAGTAGAAGAGGCGTTAATTTCCGCAAATGACACCTTTCCAGGAAATACTGGAATTACAGATAATGCAGCAATTTGTAAAGCAATTTTTAATATGTAGAAAAGGGAAGATTTCAAACTTTAGGAATATATGTGCCAATGATGATGCTGCTTCCTCTCGTTTACTCCTCACAGGTCATTTCTCCAACAAACCACCCAACCAACACAAGTACAAACAAGCAGTTGACAACAGAAACATTCCCCCACGAAGATCAAGAAGAAATCTGGAAAGGACGAGGGCTCAACCGTCTGTTCATAAATAATAGGTAATTAGCTTGCTTGTTACCTAATCTATATTGTTTAAAATGCTATTATAAGAAAAGTTTGTTTATGCTCCTACATGTCAGTTCTTCAGACGATATGCCATATTTTGTGAACAAGACCGCAGCTGATTGGTCGAAAGCTTTACAGTACACAGAAATATATATTTCATGTAACTACATAAGGATTTTACATCATAGTCGATTATATCCCCATTTACTTAGTATGACATAGTACCTAGCTTCTGATATATATATATATATATATATATATATATATATATATATATATATATATATACATATATATATCTATATATATATATCATATATATATATATATATATATATATATATATATAATATATATATATATATATATATATATATATATATATATATATATATATATATATATATATATATATATATATATATATATATATATATATATATATATATATATATATATATATCGTGCCCATCAATTGCATATGCACGGCGTACACAAAACGCAACGAACGTAACCAGGTAATTTCATACGAAACATTTAAAAAAAATTAAAAAGAAAAAAACATGCCGCCTACCACTGGCCTCGTAAAAAAAAGAAAAAAGAAAAAACAAGGCGAAATAAAATTCCCACGCCCTGAACCAAAAGTTAAAAGGAAACTTTCGATAAAAAACGAGGCCAAAACATTATCCGCCGTCATTTTAAGGAAGAGGAGCAGAAAATACCCGAGTTTATGCAATTAAAACTTCAAGGCTAATTTTCTCGAGAGCTGGCATCGCCCGAATTCCAGAACTATTCATCAGTATTCAATTTGCTCTATCGCGCTACCACCAAGAGTTAGTATTTCGAGAGAGAGAGAGAGAGAGAGAGAGAGAGAGAGAGAGAGAGAGAGAGCGGAATTACCACAGAGGGTCCATTAACAGGTGCAATTAGTGGAATATAAATAAAATTTTCACTTGAGAGAGAGAGAGAGAGAGAGAGAGAGAGAGAGAGAGAGAGAGAGAGAGAGAGAGAGAGAGAGAGAGAGAGAGAGAGAGGGGAATTACCATAAGAGCTCTCAGTAGCATAAAAAATAAAATCTTTTAGATGGAATATATACATATACCATACCTAATTTTCAAAATTTAATACATTTTTCACTTTCGAGGTCATCACCTAAAGAAGTACATTCTTCAAAAAATTGAGATTAAGTTGTAACAGCACGGGCACTTGCTTTCATGTGCAGCCTGCGATCCTAGGTAGTTTTGTCTATATAGGTATATGCTCGAGAACTATTATTCATGCTCATATTTCAATGATAAAACATGTTTACAAGGCCTGTCAAATTTAGGTTATTCAGCTAGTAAGGCCTTGAAAACAGATGAAAAAATATCAGTTAATAATTGATTATAGCAATATCCTCCTAGCTTTGAAGCTAAGCCCCGTCCACTGCACGCCAGTGATTCGCTCTCTCTCGAAGGGGGAATGACGTCACACTAGTTAACAGTCCAAATGACTATCAATATAGATTTGACTCCGTTCGGTTGATATGTTGAGTTTCGTGCATGAATCATGACACCACAGATTTGAGTTCCCGGAGTTGTGAAGTATGTAATAGATATCTCGGATAAAAGATATATTAAGTTGTATATCATTATGAAGCTCTTGGGTCATTTTGTCTGTGCATTTTTTTTATCATGCACAGCCTAAATACTCATGCATCTTGCTTTTTTTCAAATTGGTGTTGGCCTAGACAAACGATCCCACAGACCACATTAACTGAAATGAAGAATAGATTTTGCATCCAGTTCCGTTAATAGGGTATTAATTCGTCATAATCCTGCATGTCAAATGTTAATATCATTGAGATATTAGGCCTACAAGTCAATTTATATTTTGAGGCAATGCTAGGGCATAGACCTACACGTCAATTTCTTATAGTATTTTGGGGCAATAACTGGGCATAGGACTACACGTCAATTCCTTATATTAGAGTCAATGACAGGGCATAGACCTACACGTCAATTTCTTATATTTTGAGACAATGAAAGGGCATAGGCCTACACGCCAATTTTTTATTGCAGTTTTCTACCCGTATCTGTTGGAAATAGGGTAGCTTTGAATTAATAGTTTTTTCAGCTCCATGATATATAATGTATTTGCATAAAGTGAAATGTGCACATACACACACACATACGTAGATGGCCATGGTAATTATAACGCCACTTATACCACAGAGGTTAAAAGTAAAAGTTGTGAACACGTAACCGATGGCACACAGACAGACAGATCACAGGACTGTCTCAGCCTTATGCACAATATGTAACTGCTCTCAATGAACTAGACGGAAAAACATTTACAAAAGGGATAAATTATATTACTGGGAAATAAGGAAAAAATAAATGGCTGAAAAAATTATGTACGAGATTATCCAAACTAGTGTGCGAATAGGCCATGAATCACTTGATTTTGGGGGCATTCTTGTAGATTACCCTTTTGGACAAAAGGATACTACGTAAGTCAGTAAAATCTCAATCTCTCTCTCTCTCTCTCTCTCTCTCTCTCTCTCTCTCTCTCTCTTGTTAGGAGAACATTCGAGCATAGACTATGTTCATAAAGATCTCGATGACTTTTAATAAAACAAATGATTACATTTCAATTAACAAGAGCAGGCATATAATTCTTTACACCAGTATTTTATGAATAGGACTATGTTTACTCTACAATACTAGGTTACCATATGCAATATTTTCGAAAACAATACAAGCACCATAACAGCAGCACCGAAAACAAGAATAACCACAAGAACCACAATAAAAAGGCTGAATAAAGGCCTTTGATCCAAATCTCATAAATTGCGTATGACAACAAAACGACATAGGACATCATAGGTTTATGTCATTTTTTATTAGCCTTTATTACGAATTGAGATAATGTCCTTAGCAAAATTCTCAGCAAATAATATCCAATATGCCTCGTATAGCCTATGAGACTGTAACTCTAAGTTAAACATAAGCACATTCTGGTTTTGTAGAGTGCAATCACTGCTTGTCATCACCACAAATGTGTAAACGATTGCAATGAAATTTATTTTATGACTATTAAAATGTTGTCAAATTTCCTAATATCAATATGAAATACCGGAGTGCATAGTTATGAGAAAGTCAGTGTGTTTAAATTTAGAATGGTGAAAACGCTTGACAATATCAGACGGTAAGTATCATTGTCAAATGATTAAAGTGCACCGATTCGAACGCAGACATTTCCTGTCACATCCGTATTCAGGTGAACCTCATTTACGAAACAACATAGCAGCATCGCGGAATACTCCTGACTTCATTCATATTTAACTTTTTTTTTACCATATTTAGGGAAATGTGTATTATGATTTTATTTCACGGGATAATATAACGTTTCTTTTTGATAATCAGCAGAGCGTATTTAAGTTCAGTAAAACTACCATTGCAAAATAAATGAAGATGAAAAGAACCACAGATTAACAATTTTTCGAAACCATTGCCAACCAATCAACTTCAAGGATGGCAGTGACATTATCAGTGGGGCAGGGCTTAGGTACAAAGCTGAGTGGATTTTGCTACAGTGTGTGTATTCTTAAATTGTGGCGTCATAAGGACTGGGTAAATCGATTCTAAGGCAACAAACAACAGATCTCTTTTTACTTTATGTAATGTTTTTCTGAGTTATGTTCTTTTGAATATCATTTCTGTTTTTCGACTGATACTACCTACCTTTACACACGCGGGTTAATGCGCTTGAAAAGTCGCCGAACTGTTATCAATCTTCGTGGAAGTTTGGAAAAAAAATCCCACTTAATTTCAAACTGCACTGAAATGCTTCTGTGGCTATTTAGATTTTTATTGGGCCTACGACATATCAAATCCACAATTAACCGTTGAATGTGTCAGTAGACGCCTAGTAAAGAGAAAGATCGATCTTGCAACAAGAAAACTCGTATAATTGAAGGGTAAATGGTAACATTATTTGGAGCTCTTGCCATATATCAGGGTTAACGCCAGATCTACAGCAAAAACCTAAAGCCAACTTTTTCTTGCCCTAACTCACCAATTTACAGGGTAATTTGAGAATACAACTCTGCTACTAACTACCGTTAAACGCATAACTCCCATCTAAAATTTATATTTATTCAAGTTATAGCTTACGAGAACACCTTCCCTGCGTCACAACTCACACGCTTACAGAACAGCATCCAGCAACAATCCTTCTGCTCAATTATTTTCCTATTTTTCTATTACGGTCATCCTATTAGACTGGATTTTTTTTTTTTTTTTTTTTATAGTGTGGGGTTCTGGGTTGCATCCTGCCTTAGGAGTCTATCACTTTTCTCACAATGTGCGCTGTTTCTAGTAGCACACTCTTCAGCAAGAGTCCTGGAGCTACCTCAGCATCTCGTTTTTCCAGGTTCCTTTTCATGGATCTTGGGATTGTGCCAAGTGTTCTTATGATTATGGGTGCAATTTCCACTGGCGTATCCCATATCCTTCTTATTTCTATTTTCCGGTCAAGATATTTATCAATTTTTTCTCTTTCTTTCTCGTCTACTCTGGTGCCCCAAGGTATCGTGACATCAATGAACAATACTTTCTTCTTGATTTTATCAATCAATGTCACGTTTGGTCTATTGGTATGTATCACCCTACTGTTCTGATACCATAGTCTCGGAGTATCTTTGACTGATCGTTTTCTATCACTCCTTCTGGCTGGTGTTTGTACCACTTATCACTGGAAGCTAGTTGGTGTTTCTTGCACAGGCTCCAGTAAAGGGCTTTTGCTACAAAATCATGCCTCTCTTTGTGCTGGTTCTCCGCAAGTGCCGGACATTCGCTTGCTATGTGGTTTATGGTCTCATTTTTCATATTACATTTCCTACATAAGGGCGAGATGTTAATTCCAACTATTGTTTTTTAGACATATCTGGTTCTTAGAGCCTGATCTGGTGCCGCTGTTAACATTCGTTTTGCTTCCTTCTTCAATTCGTAGCCATTGCCATGTTTCATCGCTGGCCAGTTCTTTAGTTTGTCTCATGTACTGTCCCGTGCATTGGTGTACTGTACCATTACTCGTTCTGTTTGTCATTCTCCCGTCGCCGTATAATTCTGGGTCTTCGTCTACTTTTATCAGTCCTTCTTCCCATGCACTCCTGAGCCACTCGTCTTCACTGGTTTTCAGATATTGCCCACATGTTCTGCTGTCGATCTTGATGCAGTCCTCTATGCTTACTATTACCATTATCCACAAGATGAACCCCATTCACGTAGAACAAGCCCAAGGGCCATTGATTTGAAATTCAAGCTTCCAAGGAATGTGGTATTCATTAGGAAGAAGTGACGGGAGGTAAGGGGAAATACGGAAAGAATGAAAATACATAAAATTTCATAACCCAGCGTTGCGCTGTGAGAAGGTGTTGCCTAAGACGTCATACCTTTACAAGTGAGGCAACTCCTACGAACTAACGCCCTTCGGGTGCGACACAATCTCAGTAACTTTCAGAAATTGGACGTGAAAATGGACGGAGGCACAAAGGAAAGGATGAAAAGGAAAATTCAAAAAAGGAACACAACCGAAGCTGGAAGGGTCGCTGCAAAAATCTAGCAATGCCTTTTGTGTCGTAGATGTAATTTCGGTGTCACCTCACTCATGTTATTTACTCGGTTCTCATCTCCTGGTATTCATGCATCGGTATTTTTCTTTTTTCTTCTTTTGCAGATATTACGAGAACCAATAACGCTTCCGGAAAATACAGTTAAAAAAAATACCTAACTCGTCCTCACCACCAGTTCCTCTAGAATAGGAAATGTTGTGCATTCATTACAAAGTTAACTCGTCCTCATCACCCATGTACGAGTTCCCCAAGAATAAGAAATATTGTGTATTCCACACAACAGGTAGTTAACTCGTTCTCATCACTCATCTACGAGTTCCCTTTGAATAAGAGTCAATATGAATTCAACACGATGCAAAAGAAAAACATAATTCGTCCCCATTGCCAAGGTATACGAGTGTCCCAAGGATAAGAAAAATTTTACATCCGATAAATTCCAAGGAAGTTTCTATAACAATCAATGTCAGTCAGTCACGAGACTCTCAAACTGCAAAAGCAAATAAATTCAGACATGGTACAGCACACATCTACCTGTCCTCTTCGTATCACACACGCACCATCATCACCATTCACATATGCAATATGGCTCGTGACTGGGTGTTATGAGCGCACGATAATGTGTTGCTTCTCAGTCCATTCCTACCCCCGGAAGGAACATTATGATTAATGCTCGCTTCCAGTCGCCTCTACCCTTATTTGCGTCGACGTCACTTTTATGTTTGCCTTTGCCTGCGGGCATGTAAAGTAAGGTTTAATTACTGCCTGGGTTTCCCTCTCATCTTCTTCACTGGACACCAGTTCACGGCGGATTTTAGTTAATTGCGACTCATTTTTCACGGCGGATTTTGATCTCGGTGCGACATTACCGGCAGCTTCTACACTTTGCTTCTACAAAGACAAAAAATTGATTCGGTAAAAAAAAATCCATTTATTCTCTCTCAGTTTCAGCTTCCTACTCTAGCCTACTCTACCAAAAATAGAGGAGGAAAATGTAATACAGTATTCATATTTGCTCTACGTCAGATTTCAAATGGTACGAATATATAGGGAAGAAGATATGTACATACATACCTGTCATTGAAATGCAGAAGTAACTGTCCAGATCACAGCGGCCCCAAAACCCCCCTCTCTCTCTCTCTCTTCTCTCTCTCTCTCTCTCTCTCTCTCTCTCTCTCTCTCTCTCTCTTGTGTGTGTGCGCGCGCGTGCGTGCGTGTGTGAACAAAGTAGTATATAAAAATCCATTTAATATGAGACTGAAGAAAGGTGACTCAAAATACAGAGCCTCCCACTGGCAGCTGCTGATCTGAAATAATCCCTCGAGCCAACGGCCATGAGAAGAGTTGCAGGAACAGTAAAAGTTTCTCGGAATTTGAAATGATTCGGCGAAACGATCAAGGGCGAACGATGCTGTAATCGCAATCGAAAATTAAAAAAGTTGCAACGGAAGGAAAATTATTTGCAGAGATGAAACGATACTTCTGCAATAAAAGCACAAAAATTAAATATGAAACGCTAAACCACTTTGCGAGAGAGAGAGAGAATTTTGTAGAATTAAACAATATTATTGAAAAGAAAAACATATGGGAAAATATAAAAGAGACTGCTGCCCTTATTGACAAAACAGCAGAGAGAGAGAGAGAGAGAGAGAGAGAGAGAGAGAGAGAGAGAGAGATGAGAGAGAGAGAGAGAGAGAGAGAGAGAGAGTCAAACAATAATAAAATAATAATAATAATAATAATAATAATAATAATAATAATAATAATAATAATAATAATAATAATAATAATATAATAATAATATATATAATGAATAATAATAATATAATAATAATAAATAATAATAATAATATAATAATAATTATTATTATTATTTGTATTAATTATTAGATTATTATTATTATTATTATTATTACAGGAAGGAAAATCACTTGGTGAGATGAGACGAAACTACAGCAATTCCAATAGAAAAAAAATTATTGGCAAAACGGCAGAGAGAGAGAGAGAGAGAGAGAGAGAGAGAGAGAATTTTGTAGCCTCAACATTATTCTTATCATTATTATTAAAAGGAAAATAATTTGGTGAAATGAAACAAGACTACTGCAATTCCAATCGAAAAAAATTATTGACAAAACGGGGCACAGAGAGAGAGAGAGAGAGAGAAGAGAGGCCGGAGAGAGAGAGAGAGAGACGAAAGAGAGAGAGAGAGAGAGAGAGAGAGAGAATTTGCTAAATCAAACATTACAAACGGAAGGAAAAGTGTTGATTGATGAAAGGGGACTTTATTGGGAGAAGAGCCGGGATTACGATAAAACGTACTAGGTGATCAAAGGAGAGAGAGAAGAGAGAGAGAGAGAGAATGGTGCAGGAAAAAACAACGCCAGAAGAAAAGACCAAATAATTCTGGGAATCAAAGGAATAGACAGCGTGGTGCCGTATCCTAAGCGACGAGAGAGAGAGAGAGAGAGAGAGAGAGAGAGAGAGAGAGGAGAGAGAGAGAGATTGGTGCAGAAAAAACACCAGGAGAAAAATCCTAGCAAATAATTCTCAGAATCACAGGAATTGACGTGTGTATTGCCTTATCCGTATCGACGATAGAGAGAGAGAGAGAGAGAGAGAGAGAGAGAGAGAGAGAGAGAGAGAGAGAGAGAGAGAGAGAGCAAAGCCCTTCGCCGATACAGATCCGGCAAATTATCCGAAAGGCAGCAAGAAGATTATTCCATAACTCGGTACAGAAACAGTTTCAGAAAGATTTGCGAAATACGAACTACAGTAATAATGTGTCAATGATTTTATTTATAGAACAATTTTTAAAGACGAGGAATGTATGCTGTCATTTAATTACTTTGATCTTGAGTAAAATTTAATTATAAAGAATATCTTTCACTATGACGTGAAATAATAAATACACTATTTTAGATATCTCATAAATATTACACTAATACGGAGTATAATAACCCTTTTATGAGGAAAATACTTCACTGGCAAGATGGACAACGCCGTAGCTTAGCATAAGTCGCTTTTAAAAGGGATGTATTTTAAAAAGACGTGAAGTACTTAATACGATGACTTACCGTATGGAAAATATATCAAGACTAGAGCGAAATACCTTGATATTCGTTACATGGCGCACAATGAAAATATTTTACAAAGGCAACATACTATCATAAATAACCCAAATGAATATTAGAGGGAAGATATGTATTATCTACTGTAAATACTAGGCTATACCATAAATGAAAAATACTGCGTCATTTGCAATGACCACAGGTTTCTAAAGATATAAGAAATATCTGACAAATAACGCCACGCAATATTTCCACATTTTGTTCACAAAAGCAGCTTCGAAATATGGATCACAGTATTATTCGTCAAGGAACGCAAAAGCATTTGCTTTTTTTTTTTTACTAACATGGGCATTAGCGGCCATGTAAAATGATAAATTCTGTTTGTGAATCTCTGAAAATCACAGAAGAAAATATGGAATGGAATACAGAATTTAGGCCAAGTGCTCAGACCAATGAGGTCATCCAGCTCTGAGAGGGAAATTAAGAGCAAAAAGGTTAGAAAGGTGTAACAGGATGAAAACCTCAAAGCAGTTGCACTATGAAACAATTGTTAGGAGAGGGTGGATAGCAAGATGGAAAGAGAGAATACGAATGGAGGTACAGTAAGAACTTAAATGGGTTGCAGCTACGGGCCGAAGGGACGCTGCAAAGAACCAAAGTAATACCTACAGCGCATAGCGTGAGGTGCACTGAAGGAGCTACCTTCCCTACGGTGAGAGAAAATTTATGAAATTCACATAGGTCAACTACACAGAAATAAAAAAAAAAAACTACAATGAAACTCAGAAAGGAACAAAAAAGAATACTATTCTACACAGATAAAAAAAACACTACCATACACTGTGAAAAACTACATTGATATACAGTGCTGAACCATTATCCTGAAATTCACAGATAACGGCTGAAATTCCCTGAATATCAGTCTAGCTACGGTAACTCACTTGAAAAAAATATATTGAAAGTCAGAAAAAACTATTAAAATTCCCTCGAAATATCATACAGAAATCCAACAAGGAAAAATGCGCTATAATTCAACGAGAACACTGAGCACCCTCTACAAGCACCAATTGTGGTTTTATATTCCATAAAGGCTTCAGATTAGTTCAGATAAAGTGTTAAGTCTCGTTCATACCCGTATGAGTATCCATATATTATATTTATAAAGTTCATAACTGTATGAGTGTTTAATCATGGCACTACACTGTAATGTATCTCTGTACGGTGCTGACAAGTGTCATCATTTGGGTGCGCTAACAACAACTCTGAATTTCCGAATCACAGACCAGTGAAAAGATCAAAACAAAATTCTGAACCAACCCGCATAACACTTGAAAGCGAGAAATAAAATCTTTTTTTTTATCACAATTCTAACAGCAAATTCTGCTTCTCATTTATTTTCAAGGAGAACCAAAAAACAACCTAAAATAATTAACAAACTTAGGACTTATATGCAATGGGAAAAGAAAAAGAAACTTCAAGTAAACAGAACCTGATTATTTGAGAAGATTGTGCTTTATATATATATAGTATAATATATATATAATATGATTATATATATATATAGAGATATATATATTATATTATATATATATATATATATATATAATATATATATATATATATATACACGCACACACACAAAAACATACATACATATATATATATATATATATATATATATATATATATATATATATAGAGAGAGAGAGAGAGAGAGAGAGAGAGAGAGAGAGAGAGAGAGAGAGAGAGAGATATATATATTTAAATCTGTTTAAAGATAGTATATATAATCATACATATAATATATATATATATATATATATATATATATATATATATATATATATATATATATATGACCTCTCATTATCTCTAGATGCAAATGTTAAACGTATCCCAATAAAAGTTAATACATATACATTATATTAATATAGTATAATTATATATATATACGTATATAGAGTATATATAAATAATATGTAGTAACTAATAAAAATTACTATACAATAGTTAATTTTATATATATAAAAATATAGATATATAAAATATAATTATAATATCTATATATAATATATATATATATATATATATATATATATATATAATAAATATATACATATTTATATATATTAAATATATATATATAAATATAATTATATATCTAATATAACATATAAATATATATTTATATGTATATAAAAATATATATATTATAATATACATATAAAATAAAATTATTTTATATATTTATTATATACAGAAAAACATATATATACTTATTATGAGGCTGAAGCTCAGAGCAATATTTCCCCGAATTTCGTTTGAGGAGATTTGCAGTCCTAAAGTAAGACATGATATTGTTTTTGATTGTGTGTTTGTTTTATACGTACATACACAAATATACATATATATATATATATATATATATATATATATATATATATAATATATATATATATATATATATATATATATATATATATATATATATATATATATTAATATATATATAGTATAAAAATATTTGTGTATGTTTTATAAAAATATTTGTGTATGTTTTATCAATATTTGTGTGTGTGTACGTATAAAACACACACTATCACAAATAATATCATGTCTTACTTTAGGACTGCAAATCCCCTCGAAATTCGGGGAAATATTGCTCTGAGCTTCAGCCTCATAATAAGTTCCCCCAACCCTTAAATACTGTCGCGTAACTCTTGGCAATTCCAACACCTCAGACTCAGCCAATCTAAAAACCTAATATTCAGGATTCTTAATCCACAACTCATCCATAAAAATTATCCATAAACACTAAATAAATCCATATTCATAATCCACTTACTTATTCATAATCACAATTCAAACCCATAATTATAAGACACTTATTTATGAAAACCCTATTTAAACAATGTACAAAAAGTAAAATAAGTCTACATTTTCAATAATAATCACCCTCTCTCTCTCTCTCTCTCTCTCTCTCTCTCTCTCTCTCTCTCTCTCTCTCTCTCTCTGTCCCAGGCGCATTCTTAGGGAACGATAAATTCCTGGACTTTAAGCGAAAATTGTCTTCAGAGGGGCTGAAGAAGTTACTTGGCTCTTCTCGGAAGTTATTACATTTGATATGTGATCCTATTATAGCAAGGAGAGACGATGCACCAGAAATGGAGAAGGGGATTGTGGGTGAGGGTGGAGGGTGGGGGTTAGGAGGAGGAGGAGAAGGGGATTGCTGGTTGAGGAGGAGGGGGATTAGTTTAGGAGGAAGAGGAGGAGAAGGGGATTGTGGGTTTGGGGAAGGAGGATTAGGAGGAGGAGGAGGAGAAGGTGATTGTTTGTTGAGGAAGAGAAGGGGATTGTTTTTTGAGGAAGACAAAGGGATTGTGGGCTAGGGGAGGACGATTAGGAGGAGGAAGAGAAGGGGAATTGGTTGGGGAAGGGAGGAGGAAGGGATGTGGGTTAGGGGAGGAGGTTAGGATTATGAGGAAGGAAGGGGGAATTGTTGGCAAGAAGGGGGGAAAGGGGAATTGTTGGAGGAGGAGAGGAGGAAGGGGAGGTGGGTTAAAAAGGGGAGGGGAATTGAGGATGGAGGAGGAAGGGGATTTGTTGCAGGGAGGCCGTAGCGGAGGAAGGGAGGAGGAGGAGGAGGAGGAGGAGGAGGCGGAGGAGAGGAGGAATAGGCCAAGGGGGGGAGGAGAAAGAGAAAAGAGGAAGGAAGTGAAGGGATCTGAAGTCGAATGAAGAGACGTGGTGAGGTAGGAGGAGGAGGAGGATTTAAAGCCGATGAAGAGACGTGGTGAGAGGAGAGGGAGGAGGATTTAAATAAAGCCGAATGAAGAGACGTGGTGAGAGGAGGGAGGAGGATTTAGCCGGATGAAGAGACGTTAAATGAGAGGAGGACCGGAGGAAGATTTTAAAGCGAATGAAAGACGTGGTGAGAGGAGGAGGAGGAGGATTTAAAGCCGAATGAAGAGACGTGGTGGAGGAGGAGGATTTAAAGCCGAATGAAGAGACGTGGTGAGAGGAGGAGGAGGAGGATTTAAAGCCGAATGAAGAGACCGTTGGTGAGAGAGAGGAGAAAAAAAAGGGATTTAAAGCCGAATGAAGACGTGGTGAGAGGTTTAGATGGAGGGTGGAGGATTGGATTTGAAAGCCGATGAAGAGACGTGGTGAGAGGAGGAGGAGGAGGAGGATTTAAAGCCGAATTAGGAGGCGGTTGTTTGAGGAGGAGGAAGGAGGAGGATTTAAAGCCGAATGAAGAGACGAGGTGAGACGCAGTAAGAGGTGCAAAAGGATAGCAGACAGGTGCAGAAAATTATGAATACGAAAAATGAATTGTCTCCAAAATAAAGGACAAAGAAATTACCACAAAGAAAATGGGGGAATCTTCAACAAACGGAATACAAGCATAAAAAACTCCGTTAGCATAAGACCAATAAGACTACAGGGAAGAAAATGTTACGAAAGGATAAACCTGGCAATAGTGGGACCACTGGAGAAAGGAAAAGGAATGAGAAACTGAAAAATAGAAGATTAGTACATACATCTACAATTCGTGTGAGAGAGAGAGAGAGAGAGAGAGAGAGAGAGAGAGAGAGAGAGAATGCATCTACAAAACTGAAAATGAGTAGATAAAAATATATGAATACGGCAGAGAGAGAGAGAGAGAAAATTAGTTACAAGGAGTTACAAGGATTAGGATGTCTCAGACTTGTTAGTCCATCGGAGGAGACATCGTGTGCTCACGTATCTGTAGGAGCAGTCAAGGTCCTTTAAAGGACCTTGGGAGCAGGTTTTACTGTGCATTCACAGTGTCCTAATGATTTTGACTAGCTTTCTTTTAAACTCTTCCACACCGTTGCTGTTTACAACCTCTGGTGGCAGTTTATTCCACGTCTCACATATCTTGTACGTAAAGAAGTTTCCACAATGGGATGCGTTGTTGCCTCTTCAGTTCTAGTTTCCATCAATCATTTCTTGTCTGATTTTCGTTTAATGTAAATAGGTTACTGTCTACTTTTGTTTTGCCTTTCAGCATTTTAAATGTTTTTAAAAATTAGTTGTCCTCGCAATCGTCGTGTTTCTAAGCCATACATGTTCAGGCTCTCTAGTCGTCTTCAGTAACCTATTTGCCTGATGGATGGATTTAACTTTGTGGCTTATGCTTGTACTCCTAATCTATTTATGCCTTTTCTTAGTGTTGGATAACTTCAGCGTCTAAACAACTATTGTTATGACCATATGTAAAAATGGTTATTTAGGGGAGAGAGAGAGAGAGAGAGAGAGAGAGAGAGAGAGAGAGAGAGAGAGAGAGAGAGAGAGAGAATGCAGTCCGAAAACTAAACTATAATAAAAAGGAATTGAGGAGAGAGATGCACACAGATCTGTGGAATATATATGATAAGATGATAACACGACAATCTGCCGATCAATGAGAGGAGATGAGGAGAGAGAGAGAGAGAGAGCAGCGAGAGAGCGAGAGGAGGAGAGAGAGAGAGGAGAGCCAGAGAGAGAGAGAGAGGAGGGAGAAGAACAGTCCGGAAAAACTTAAAACTCATCAATAAAAAAGGAATTTGAGGAGAGAGATGCCACCAACAGATATGGGGTAATAACATGATGATGATAATGATGATAACACGACAATCTGCCGTCATATGAGAGAGAGAGAGAGAGAGAGAGAGAGAGAGAGAGAGAGAGAGAGAGAGAGAGAGAGAGAGAGTACCCGAAGGTAATCCAGCAAATTTGTAAAATTCAATTTGGAAGATTAGGGGACAAAACACTTGTACGAGTGTTTGTAAAATATCAGATACAAAAGGAGAAGGCAAAACAAAACATAGGGGTGAGTTTTCAGTTTGTGATGAACAGAGTCTGAAAACTAGACAGAATGGACGAGGATTATGTTGAGGTAAAAATGGGAACTGAATCCACGTGCAATTCTGAAATAAAGGGAAAAATGACACGAAAGATAAACCGTATTGGATGCAAGTATTACTCTGAGAGAAAGGAGGGTGAAATGGGTATAAGAGATTCACATGAACAAAATGTCTTCTGAGTAATAAGTGTGAACAATACTATCGAAACTCAGCAGTCTAAAGGGCCTCATAGAGGATACGACAGGCGGATCAGGTTCAGTTCTGTCTCCAGCATCCTGGGATGCGTTGCCCATACACTTTCCGATTCATTTCATTTTGCCAAAACCTGGTAGAGTGAGGGAGGACACGTCCACTCCACTCAGTGATGACGCTATAGACTGCGCTCTTGCAGCAGAAATTGGAAAACCCCAGCTAAAAAGGAGAACCTGAATTGAAACTTTACCGTGAACCGACATGGAATAATTATATATGGTTTCCCCACTTAGAGAAAACAAAATAAAAAAATAAAACACTTGTAAGAGAAAACCAAAATCACTGTAGGAGGGGGTTGCTGGATACACTTCGCTTACGCACCACAAGTCGTTCTTTGGGCCATATAATCCCAGAGACATGTAAAGCAATTAATTATTCAAGTTATGCAACACAAGTTTACAAATGTAAAAACTAACTATGTTGCATATACAACATCTCGCATAGTCTAGTGGTAGGCTTATGATCCGTTAAGGCAGAAGAGGCCCTTAAACTACGGCTTTCTAGCCAAGTAAGAATTCAATTTTCAACTCTTTTGAACACTTTTTTATTCATACAAGAAAAATGTAAATATTGAAAATATTAAAATGATTTTATGTGAGGCAAATAATATAATTTGAATAACAGTACTAATACATCCAAACAAACATGAGATACACATACTACAACAATCATATGTAAATATATATATATATTATATATATATATATATATATATGATACTAATATATATATAATTATATATTATATATATCAAATATATCCATCACCCATTATAATAATATATCATATATAGTGTGTGTGTAGTACTACTGTTTAAATTTACATTGTTATTTTCTATACAAAAATAAGTTTGATATTTTCAATATTTCAGTTTTTCCTGTATAAACAAAATATTTTTGTACAAAAAAAGTTGAAAATTGTACTCTCACTTGGCTACAGAATCGTAGGTTAAAGGGCCTGTTCTACTTTAACGAATCATAGACCTACTGTATAACATTCTATACACCACTAGATTTTGCAAGATGAAATGCATATATACCTTTCCCATCGATATCTATATCTATCGCTATACCATGTATATATAGACGTGGAGGCTTCGGGCCACCTGAACTAAAACGGATGCCACGAACCTGGCAGCGGCAGGTTACGAGCTGGTCGGAGAGGCCAACGGACCCCGCCCACTTTTGGTCGGAGGAGAACCCCATTAACAATGAGATTTACTTCCGGTTCATATGACCGGATCCGGCGATCGTAACGTTTATAGGGCCCTTAAGATGCGTGGCAAGGCCTAGAATATAGAAAAAAGAATTTAGGCCAAGAGCCAAGCGTTGAGACCTATGAGGTTATTCAACACTGAAAGGGAAATTGACGGTGAAGAGGTTTAAAAGGTGGAGGAATGCCTCGCAGATTGTAGATGAATCAATTGTTAGGAAGGGGTGAGAAGATGAAAAGAATATGAACAGGGGTACAGCAAAAGGAATGAAAGGGGTTGCAGCTACGGGCCGAAGGGACACTGCAAGAACCTCAAGTAATGCCTACTGTGTAGCGCATGAGGCGGACTGGGTGGCACTACTCCCGTACGGAGGGCGAGATCTGGACTGTTCGACTAATTCTCGTAAAATGTATTCTAATTCCCTACAACAACAAAACCCTCGTTCATTTATAACAACTAAATCTTGACCCCATTTAGAAATACGAAGTCATCCTTAGGAAGCGGCCTACACTCTTTCTTATCCTGAAGGCAGTAAGACCTTCAGCGTCCTAAAGCAGACCACACCACTCCTTACTCGAAAAATCACCGTAAACTATCAACTTCCGATTAAAAATTACTTCTACATTACTCTCTCGCTCAATGACATCTCACAGCGAGTTAAAATTCATTACGAGCGATCCAAATGACGTCAAAACAGCATGTCATCGACGTCCCGACCATTAAGTCATGTGCCGTCCTTAATGTCATTTCCTGGACAAAGGGTTTCAGCTCTGCCGTCGCAGTTGCCCATTATGGAACTCATTTCAGCTATTTCAAAACATTATCTCCCTTTGTATGCTAGTAATCGAATCTCTTAGTCCTCTTTCGCTGGCTGATAATCAACGAACAGCGCGCGCAGATTGTTCGATCGATGCCTGCGCGCTTTTCCATATAAATTGAAAAACCTTTTCCTTCACTATCATCATCATCATCATTACCCCAGTTTATTTTTTATAGTCGCCCTGTTAAGCTTCTCTTTGATTTGGTTTGCCATTGCGTTTGATTATACTACCGGTAGAATTCTTAATCTTTATGACGATATCAACTCGAGTTGATAGTTTTAAGTTTAAAATGCGAAGGAGACACACTAGGAATATTGTACCTCTTGTCAGGCTTCAGTCTAAAGATAGCAGTTTTGCCATCAACAGTAGCTGTAGTTCTTCAGACATTTCCTTAAGTTTTATATGATGGAAAGTTTGTTTTACAACCAAGTACTGGAAACTGAGGTGGATACAAGGCTCAGCAGTCCCTCGATACCAAATGAATACACTTACAAATCGTTCATTAGGCGCTACATGGCGTCGCAGCTGCATGGGTTACCGGAGCCGAACGCTATAAATCAATGATAAACGACACAGGCTGCACGGCTAGAAACTGCTTGTTCAAAGTGTTCACAAGGTGACAGAAAAAGTTTTTAAATTACTTCATTTTTATAATCCTCGTTTTTTATTTCAATTTTATTCCTCTCATAGCTTACAACACTTGTGTTTGTCTTTCAAAAACTGGTCAGGACAAACACAAGCTACCCCAAGTACCCTTAAGATTATCTTACATTTACCCCGAGTTTACGCAGCGTCGTCAGTTCTCCCACAGTCACCACATTCCACAATTTCTCTCTCTCTGTCCCTCCCTCCCTACCGAGAGAGAGAGAGAGAGAGAGAGAGAGAGAGAGAGAGAGAGAGAGAGAGAGAGAGAGAGAGTTTCGGATGATTTTTCTATTTGCATCGAGAGCAATTCGACGCTCGTCTTCCCTGATTATGAGAGATACTCCCCCAGCGTCATAGCTTCCGTCTTCCTTCATAAATATCATAATTACAGTCCATGAGAACTGCTGCTCCTCCCGTGGATAAGCGAGCGTCTCATTCTTTTTCGCCGGCCGCCTTGCAACCACACCTGGCTTCATTACTTATGCTAATGACGCTGATCTATTTTTTTTTCCTTCGTTAGTCGTTCGTGGTTATGAATTAGGTTTTTTTTCTTTCTTCACCTTTTTTTTTCTCTTTGTTTTCCCCTTGGGAAAGAGGCTTTTGTTTTAAGGACCGGGTAAATTTATATCCGTTGAAGTATATCTCGTCGGTATCATTTTAACAACTTAGTGTCTGGTACAAATCAAACCAGTGACCAATTACTGCTACTTTATTACAAAAATGCAGACACTGGTGTTCCTGTTCTATCACTGCTACTTTCTTACAAGAACGCAGTCATTGGGGCTCCTGTTCTAGTCATTAAATAAGAATAATATAAATATATATATATATATATATATATATATATATATATATATATATATATATATATATATATATATATATATATATATATATATATATATATATATATATATAATCGCCTATCACGGCTCTCATTTCAAGGAATGGGAAAAAATTCTGAGCAAAAATTGGGAATTCGGGTAATAAATCTTTGTCGGCAAGATAATTCTCCATTCTTTCGGACAAAACTGTTTTCGCTCTTTATTGCGGCAGATTGATTTTCATATCAGGACCATTAAACGAAATCAAATTAGCGCAAAAGCAAAAAGAATCGCTTGACCTTAAACACCTAATCCTGTTGTTACACTCACAGGTTCTCTCCATACCCTTTTTCTTCACTCTTTCGACGGTCATTTTCAAATATAAGCAAAGAAGTTTTCTTTCGCTCAGGTTTGTTTAAACGAAAATTAGAAATAAGATCAATGTGTTAGCTAAAGCCCGCCACTAACGTTTAGTTTTAACTGCACAGTCGGACTGTGCAGGCAAGTCTTCACCACTAACGACAGTCTTCACTAACGACAGTCTTTTCCCTCAGTCCTACTTAACAGCCACGGCGACAACACACTATACTCTGGCTGTAATTGGCTTCCTGACATCACAAACACAATTCATAAACGTCAGTAAGACGTCCAGTGAAAGAGTAGTTTTTAAAAACGAACTGAATACTCCCTTGTGAATTTGTTAAGAGTTTAATTGGGCCCCCCAAGGATTTTCATAATGTTTATTGAATATTTTATGAATGAAGGAAGAGTTCATGGAAAGATAATTAAGTTCGTAATCGTTCGCTTTCATTTCAAAGCTGACACATATAGGCCTAATATTTCCTCTATTTCATTAAAAGGGGTTAATACCAATTTGTTTTCATTCTAAGATTGACTTTTTGACGTGTTAATGAATGAAAATCCATTGTTTACTACTGTCTTCCTGTGTTTCATTAGTGTGTCTGTTAGTATAATCTAATTTCAAAACGAACATACGTTGGATGTAAGCAATCACTAAACATATTCAGTCCAATATTGTCTGATTTTGTTACATCAGTAAGTAGAGTATTACTTTGTTTTAATTTTAAAAATGAATTACATACATAATGCACATTCATGAACAGACGCATATAGGTCTAATTCTAGTTTTACATTTTTTAATAATTATTCTCATTGTAAAACCGACTTGCATTTATGGTTTACAACCACCAATAAACATACATAGGCTTAATCTGTTATGATAGCCTTTGGATTTTACTTGCCAAACAAAGTCTCGATCATATGGTAGATTTCAATGAAATTACAAGGTATTTGGGAATGATGATGCCACTTTCAGCCTTAGTTATACACAACTGTTTTTCCTGTGGAAAAATTAATATATATATTTTATTCTGACATCCGTATCAATTATTAAAAACACAAGTAAATCCAGTATCTCATCAATTTAGGTATAATCACTTTTCAAATTAACAAAACCCAACTCAATGTTCTTGACTGCTACATGTTATCTGTCCGCAGACGAACAACTAACGGAGCCAAAAAAGTTGCCTCCACCACATTAACGCTGCAGTGCGCAGGCGCAGCCGTTTGGCCTATGGCTCATCGATTGAGATGAGCTATTTACTCAAGCCGCTTGCGCAAGACAGAAAAACTGTGCTGGTTGTCCACTAATTTTTCAGTTATAACTGCACAGACCGACTGTGCAGTTATAGTTGCGCAGGCATGACTGATCGTTAGTGGTGGGATTAAGAGATTCAAATAAGGATGCACAAAAAGTAACGCAAAAGAGCGATACTGACAACGTTACAAGAGAGAGTGCAAGTAATAGCAAATGAAGCGCTACTGAGAAACATTGCAAAAAAGGGATACCTTTCGTTAAAACGATCCAGTAAGATAAGGCAAAGAATGCAATACTCAGATATAAAAAGGCGATACTGGAATTAAGGCATCGCAAGGAAAGCTATACCTAAAGGTATCGCAAAGAAAGCACGAAAAGATAGCAATACTGAAAGGTATAGCATAGAAATCGATACCATAGGGTATCGCAAAGAAAGTCACACAGCATCACAAAAAAAAGGAAGTGATATCAATAGACAGCAGAAAATAAAGTGACACTGAAAGGTTATCATGAAATTATACAGAAAGATATCACATTCACACTCGGAGGAATCGCAAAATGATTACATTTTAAAAATGATACCGATACAAAAGTTACCGCAAGTGAACGCTAAGAGTATAACTAAAGGGTATCGCAAAACTAATAATTCAAAATTCCAATCGTTCAGGACACCTTTCCCGTGAGGATCGCAAATAATAAAAGTCGAAATAAAACGATTACTTGGAGAAGTTACAAAATAAAGAGAGTGGAAAAGTTGTATAACACGAGAACAAGCGCCGTAGGTAGGGGGGGTTAGTGCCGTCAGTGCACCTCACGCGGTGCACTATAGGCTTATACTTTAAGTTCTCTGAAGCGTCCCTTCAGCCCCAAACTGCAACCCCTTTCATTCCTTTTACTGCACCTCTGTTCATATTCTCTTTCTTCCTTCTTCCTCTCCACCCACTCCTAACAATTGTTTCATAGTGCAACTGCGAAGTTTTCCTTCTGTTACACCTCTCAAACCTTTCTACTCTCAATCTCCCTTCAGTGCTGAATGACCACACAAGTCCCAGTACTGGGCGTTTGGCCTGAATTCTATATTCCACTGGAGCAAGAACAGTGCCAATAAAGTACAAAATTCAATTACACAGAAAGGCGAGTCAGGATAAGAGCGTGAGAGGAATTAAGAATGGCTAAAGAAAGGCTAAACACTTCGCAATTCGCAAAGGCGATAAAGCGACAAATTGTCTGGCGAAAGCTGAGAGTAAGTTGACAACGAGTCAAGATTAGAAAAAGGAAGCCAAGAATGTTTCAAAGGAAGTGGGATGAATAGAGCGGAAGGTGGAGAGAAATGGTGGTTAAGATAAGAAGAGCCAGCAAACAAAACGCGAAGAGAAGGGGGAATAAAGTGGAAACAGAGAGAGAGAGAATACTGACTGAAAAATGCTCAGAGGAAGAAAAGCGTATGAGAATTATTCCGAGAGAGAAATTGACAGCATAAATAAAAGCGAATACTAACAAATTAACGGTTAATAAACAAAAAATATATATAAACTTAAATTTTTAAGTTTACATTAGAACATTTCATAATAAGTAACATGAAATAACTGCATACCAAAAGGAAATGTACCACTAAAAACGACAATGAACAAACACCTTCGGATGATGACAGAAAAACAAAAGGAATAGAGAAAAAGATTATAAGGATTACGGAGGGAAGGGAATAACTGAATAACAACGATGAAAAGGAACACTTAATAATGACAGGAGACAACATAATGGAATTAATATAATGAAATTGAAAAGTCCATGAAAAAAGGCATAGTTCATACGAGAGCAGTCTTCATTTCATCACCAAACGTTTCAAATGTGTTGCTTTTCTCTACAGCTGCACCATTTGAAGGAAAACAAATAATATGGTACTATATATGTATACATATGTGCATACGTACATATATTTCAAAAAACATACATACACATATTATATAGCTATATAATAATATAATGTGTGTGTGTACATATATATGCATTAAATATATAAGTTTGTACGTATATATATATATATATATATATATATATA
>NC_087218.1:27402091-27446884 GCF_015104395.2 Macrobrachium nipponense | reverse complement strand
GAGCAATAAAATAGTGAAACGTACTTATAAATATATTGTCCGACAGTACGATAATATATGTCTACTAAATTCCATTTAATTCTTGTGATAAATTTTATGTTGGCCACACCGGTAAAAAAAACATTGGGAAACAATAAAACATCATAAAAGATGTGCAAAAAATACGCAAGTGAACAGTGGAATTTCTGTAAATGTGAATGACAATACGCATTCAATCTACTAGGCAAGAGCATAAAAGATACTTTATTCTAATGATGCACTAAACTGAAAAATAATAGAATTTAGTTTTATGAAAAAGATTTAGCAAGAATATGAACATTACTCATTGAATGTATAAACATTATGCATTAATCTCTAAAGAAATAGGCAAGGAGTTTAATTTCAAGGAAGATATTTGATAGACGGAGAAAAGGAAAGTAGAAGTTCCAGCTAATTTTCTACTATGTATCAGTCCTCTGAAGATGGCATAGCTAGCGACAAAGCCGATACCGGTCAAGAGCGACATGTGTTTTCATTGCTTCCTGTAGTGTTTGATACATACATGCGTATATATGTGTGTGTGTGCGCGCGCGTGTGAGCGTGTGTCCATAAACATTAATCAAACTACAGGAGAGCTACAATCAACAGTATCACATAGAATAAAGTAGAGACCGTGTATTCATTGTTAACGAGGCACTGAATTTCGTTTCTCATCTTATTAGGAAACTTTTAGAAAATCAGTCTCCTAAATGAATCTAGTTACTAATTAGAAAATTATGCATAGACTTTATATTCATCTGGGTAGAAGGTCGAACTAGGTAAGAATCAAATAAACTGAAGCTGAATGACTTCGATAAGTTTGTATGTAGTATTTGTAACTACGTGTCAATTATAAGTAATTAGGATGTACTTAATCAAGAGTACTTGCAAGGGTGAAAGAACAGCTTCAAGAGTACATATGCAGATGCAGAATCGATGTGATACCTGATAAATAACAAAAGCTGAAATGTGAGCATATCACGAAGAAAATTATTAAAAGTAATGTCCTATGTAAAAATAATTAAAACTTATAAGATAAATAGAAAGTATATACTGAACTAATAATACATTTGAAGTAAGTGACTGGTGCCTTAGAATATAATGATCCTAAAGATATCATCTTGATAATTGGCTTGATATATATAAACATGCAAACAGACTCTACATATGACAATTTCACGCTGGATAAACCCCCTGGTCTCTCGTCTCTCGATCAGCGGTATTGGACAACTTGGACGTAGCGATTTGCAGGATGGCTGGTTGCCACTGAATATTAGATGCCGAAATCATGGCTATCTTTCATCAGCCCCGGTCAGGCAAATATCAGTTAGAGAGTGTGGCGTGTGGGGGCAGCAGAATATGAAATAATTTACTCATGTATATTTACTATGCAAGGTGAAACGCCCAGAAATGTTCCAGTGCTTCTGTTAAAGTCAGCGAAGCCTATTGTGACAGAAACATTTTTTTGTACTAAATGTAATTTCAATTGTTATGCCGTTTAGTCAATTACATTCTAAAGGTCATGTAATCGAAGAAATATCAGTGAAAATAATCAGGGGTGGGAACCGTAGATATCATTAACATGAAGTTTTCAGTACTGATGATGAGATAGAATGTCACGAATTAATCATGAGGATAATAGCAATCAAAGCAGCCGAATCATGGAACAAAATTGTAAAGTAAACATTTGGAGCAAGATTTATTGAACAGCAGACAAGGATTAAAGATGAATGACTGTCTTTAGAAGTTGATATTTATTTTGTAAAAATAATGAGGCTTATTTTAGTGGGGTTTAGGTGATTTGTTTATTCAAGGAGCACAATAATGTTAGTTTTATCAACAGTTGTATGAATCTGAGCATCCATGAAATAAATGATTTACCATAAAGTAACGGTGAGAATGAAGGAGGTCCTAATCAATCTCCGTCCCCGTCCCATTATTTTGTCGTTGCTATATTCTTCCCCTTTTTCCGAAACTCAAGGGCGGCTTCATTAGCATGAGATCCGGTCCCATTATGGAAAATGGCCTTCCGATATTTTGTAAACCAACATTCAAGGCTACATTTTGTCTCATATTTGCATAAAAAATTAGTTTTCATTCGGTTTTTACGAGATATTCAAAATTATAGCTTGAGAAGGATTTATTGTTCCCTACGGAACATTTTTTCGTTAATTATACTCCAGGGTAAATTTATCATAGAGTAATTTATTGCTTTGAAGTCAAATAGAAAGTTGATGGAACATGTATATTTTTTTTACATTGTTTTCAAATATCAAGTAAGAAACTATAACCTAGTGAACATGATCGTTCTTAAAAGAGTAATTACGTAATTGGTTGAGTACACGCACACACACAAACATATATATATATATATAATATATATATATATATATATATATATATATATATATATATATATATATATATACATATCATATATATATATATATATATATATATATATATATATATATATATATATATTGATATTAGTAAATTACAGTCGCAACTATCGGATATTACTCAACAAGCATTTAGAAAATTTACGACTAACTGGACACCTTTCTTTAAGAAAACTGACTTATATATTCTGAAAAATCTAGCAAAAAATTTAAACTTGATAATTACTAAAGCTGATAAGGGTAAGGGCACTGTCATCTTGAACAAAGAAGATTATATCAATGAAATAGAATCTATTCTGAGGGACGAAAGCAAGTTTCAGAAAATTGGTAAACCTGAATGTAAACATATATTTAAAGTTGAAGACAAATTCAATAGATTTTTAAAAGAACTTAATACTAAGAATGTCATTAGCAAAGACACTTACGAAGATCTATATTGTTCAGGTACATCGTTTGGGGTCCTTTACGGTCTACCTAAAATACCATATTGTCATCGAATTCATGCTCCGAATTACAAACTAGCTAAATACCTAGTTCCTTTACTAGAACCGTTTACTTCTAATCAACATACCTTGAAAAACTCCGAAGAATTCAAATCATATGTTTTATGTCAAGACTCTAACTTATATATGACCAGTTACGATGCTGAATCCCTATTCACAAATGTCCCAGTAGAAGAAACAATCGAGGATATTTTAGATAGAATTTTTATTGAACCTAATGACACTTATTTTAACTATGGTCGTTGTCTTTTTAAGAAATTGTTGCAATTAGCAGTGCTGGACACTGCCTTTATTTTAATATAAACAGGTTGACGGAATGGCAATGGGATGAACTCCCGGCCCCATGTTTTCCAACATTTTCATGTGCTCCCAGGAGGAGGACGTGTTGGAAAATCGCCCCCTTGGTTTTTATCTTCTTGTGTATAAAACGGTTTGTCGATGACACCTTTGTTCTTTTCAAATCAGCTTTCCATGCTGATCAATTTCTCTCGTACATCAATGAATTACATCCTAATAACAAGTTTACATTAGAGAGAGAGGAAAATGATCGATTACCATTTTTGGATCATTTGGTGTTTCGAAGTGGTGATAGTTTTAACACTTCCGTTTTTTTAGAAAAAAGTCTTTCTCCGGTCTGGGTTCAAACTTTTATAGTGCTTCTTTTTAGAATTTTAAACTTAATTCAAATTTTACCTTGCTCCATCGGGCTTACACTCTAACCTATTCCTGGGATTTGTATCATAAAGAAATAATGTTGTTGTTTAAATACTTTTCCGATAATTGGTTTCCCTCACTTCTTTTTTTCAAACATTGTAAGAATTTCATAAATAAGAAACTATCGGACTCCCTTTCCATATGCACTGTTCCACGAAAGAAACTATATGACTGTATTCCATACATCCAAGACGACAAATTTAGAAGGAATCTCAAGTGTCCAATTAAAAAACACTTTAATATGTTGCAAGTTATATTAATTCCAAAAAATCCACTTACAATAGGATTACTTTTCAAATTTAAAGACAGACTCTGCCCAATATTGCAATCTTCAGTCGTATATAAATATACTTGCCTCAGATGTGATTTGGGGACTTACGTGGGTTCGACTAAACGATTGCTAAAAGTCAGAGCTGATTCTCATAACGGTGTAAGTTATCGTACTGGCTGCAGAGTGTCCAATCCTGAATTTTCTAATATCAGAAACCATGCAAAAATTTGTAAAACCACCATCAATTATACTGACTTCTCTGTCATGGGCCAAACAAGCCCTTTACACGAACTGCTTATATTAGAGTCGTTATTTATTAAGCAGTTTTGTGCCCAAGTTGAACTCACACACCTCCTCTGTGCAGTTGTATCTGGGTTGAACCGGCTTTCTTCGCTGCTTCTCCCTTCTTTCCGAATCTCTCAGTCTTCAACTTTTAGTCTAGTAGGTGCTTTTTAGATTGTTTTTTTGTATATTTGTTGAGACTCTTAAAGTCAAAGTTTTATTTCATGTGATTTTAATTTGTGTTGATTCTCTTTTAGCCTTGATGATGTAACTATGTGTTACGAAACGCGTCGGCAATAAATGTACTATCACCTGATGACCGGCTATCTCCTTGTCACCCTGTCCTTCCATATGCTGTCACCCGCTGGCGCCAACGTTTCTGTCAAAATTCATTGATTCTTACTTTTAATATGAATCCAATAGGCGCGTTCCTTACCAGCCTAAATAATATTGAAAAAGTCGCAATAAGAAGAATAGGAAAGAACTTCTTTAAAATAAATGCAGATCTCGAACCTTCATAATTTGTTAATGGGAAACCCCTCTCACTTTAAATCTACTGTTTTTATTGATAACAAACAAAATCTATTGTTACTTTATCTTCAAGGATACATCCCATGGCACTCAAGGGGTCTTCAGGAAACCTCGTATTTTTGTATTGGTGTCTCGCTGTAGGCCTAATGCACTAACAAATCTAATTTTCTTCCGCACTACGTGATCGTGGTTTTCTTGCTTTCTTTTCTTGTTTCTGCTTTTTCCTTTCTAACAAATTTATCCTCGTATCCTTCAGGCGTCTGAAGGTTAAGTAGGAAGACGTCCCCGTCATAAAAATACAAATGCAGCTATAATCTTAACCTATTTTATTCTTTGTAACGGACATCAAAAGAGCTTGCAGCATTTTTCTTTAAAAAAAGTAAATTTTGTTGTGAGCGGAGGCTTTCGTCGGTATTTTTAGTTCTTCCCACATCGTGTGTTTTCATTTATTTGATGCATTTGTATGAAAGTCTCACTGAAAAATAATAAGTATCGTTTTTCAACAATGCAAATAAGCTAGAGATTTCTTACAGTCAAGGTCTTCGTTTTTTTTTTTTTGTTTTTTTTCTTAGCATGATGGTGCCATCATTGTTTATCGGTAATTCTTTTGCATTTCATTTTCACTAAATGGTCAACACTTTACTCATCAAAATCATTTTTATCATCTTTAAACATTGACTTTAAGAGGAATAATTTAATTTTCTTGCCACCATATTTCTTTTAATATCAAATTCTCTGTATCTCCGGAATAACTTGTACCCTATAGAAAAAATAATTATAATTGATGAATTAGTCTGACGTAGGCAGGGACGGATGCACTTAACAAGAACACACCACACACACACACACCACACACACACACACACACATATATATATAATTATAGATATATCTATATTATCTATATATATATATATAATAGATAATTATATATACATATATATATGCAATAAGGAGTAATTGGCAATATATTTAAGACACCATTGTGAATGCGATTTGTATCTTTTCTTTCTGAGTGAGAGGACGCGATAGGCAGTGACATTTTTAGAATGTAGAAATCATTAATTTAGCTTCTGCATGGACACAGTGCTCCTAATTGACAAGACAGCTCAGCTTCGGAAATGCTGGCGTAACGTCCTCGGGTGGCGCGATGTCGAAGTCGCTGCCTTAGCAGAACAGACCACGTCCTGTTTCTATGCACGGGCGGATGCAGATATGCTTCCTGAACCCGGTTTGAGGTTGTTTTTTGGGTGTGAACAAGTGTGTTAGTTCGTGCGTGCGTGCGAGCTTCTTCCCTTACATAATGAGAAAGTAAGTTAGCCAAGATGGGAGATCGCTACAGAGTCAGCAAAGAGCCAAAATGGCTTCTTTGTTAGTATTTTTGGTGAAGTGTGTGAAATCTGTGTTGAATGAGTAAGCATACTTATTCTTTGGCCAAAAGTGTGGCTTGACTGTATTTTGAATATTTGTTTCAAAGATGTTCTATTTCATTTGACCTTTTTATTTTGATCCATAATCTTTTGCTTATCGATGTGTTCTCCTGTCTTCTTATAGGCGGTTCTGAGAAAAAGGGGAACTGATCTGATATTTAGGAATGGGAATTTAACTGATGTTACGTGGTGTACTAGACTGAGCTATGACTTTTCTAGTTTTATGAATAAACTAATGTTGGTTATTGTAGAGGAGGGATGGAGTGGTCTATCTTAGTTCAATCTTACATTCAATCATTTTGTTAAGAACCTTAATTATATCGCAAATGCTTTGCTCTTAAATAAATGTATTTTTGTAGTTCATGAGACTGATTTAATTGCCTTAAGTAATAGAGACAGAGAAGGGTGTTGTCGAAAGAGAGATAGATAAAGAGAGAGAAAATTGATGTCATTTCAGTGCCTCGCTGCTACACGGCCATAGCTACCAACCTTTTAAGATTACCGAGGTTGGAACCTCGGTTATATATATATATATATATATATCATATATATATATATATATATATATATATATATATATATATATATATAGTATACTATATATATATATATATATATATATATATATATATATATATATATATATATATATATATATATCTATATATATATATATATATATATACGTATATATATATTATATATATATATATATATAGATATATATATATATATATATATATATATATATATATTATATATATATATATATATATATATATATGTGTGTGTGTGTGTGTGTGTGTGTGTGTGTGTGTGTATATAAGCGTATCCCACAGGGAAATGATAAGCAGAAATCCGTACCGAGCACTCTCACCTCTATTAAGGCATTGTCGAGGCACAAATGAAATACATTTGGAAAGAAGGTTACACGGAAAACACAAAGATCAAGAATACAGGATAATTAATTGCTAAAATGGTAAAAATCAATGGGATAATCCAGGATGATACGAGATCACACATTCACAAACTAAAACCCCAGATTTAACCATAAGTAAAAACGGAACTTTAGCCAATCGAAGTCCAGAGACATGTATTAATGGTGTTGCTTCATTTATCTAAAGCGTTTTCAATTAGAAAGATATCGAGTTTAAAGAAACGAAGACTTAAATTTAGAACACTTTCATTAGTTTCAATGATGAAATAAAATTGTTTATTCCTTTTAACTGTGTCGTTTCACGGCGTTAATGACCTTGCTCAACTCTAGTTAATAGGATGATTGAAATATCTCACATATACGAATAATACATTCGATATTTGGCCAGTTGGAACAGAATATTAATGTCTTTTGATTCGTTGTGAAAGTGATTTTCTAGTTTGTCATTTATATATTTTATCACACTTTTTACAATGAACTTCATGTATCCAGCCAGAAATATCTCTAGGAGAATTTTTGTCATTAAAGAAAATAACATTGCCTCTTTTCTTCGTTATTATTCCAATCACAGTAATAATGTTAAATTCTCAGTATTTTTTTTCTAAGGGCTATGCGTGTCTAGGCCGCTGTTTATTGATACTGAGGTTAAAGCTTTATGATATTAATTTGAAACTTAAATACCCAAGGACTTTTGTAGATGCAACATGGAAAAAACCTGGGAGAGCAATGTTATTTAACTAATTACAAACTTGAGTTTAATAAGCATAACATTCTCAAAATACCATATGAAAGGGTTTTAGAAATTTCTAGAATTTTAAAGTTTTTCAAAAATAAATGTTGTTTTTAGTAATAAGAATGTTAAGAGTTTATTAATAAAAAACAAATCTCCCAATGAAGTTTCTGGATGCATATGTGACAAAATATATTACTGACAAACTGGAAAATCACTTCCACAGCGAATCAAACAACACTAACATTCTGCTCGAAATGGTCGAATATCACATATATTATTAAATGAAGTCAAGCAAGATCCTTAATCCTTTGTAGCGATACATTTAAAGGAATATTATTGAATTTCGTTTTATCTAGTTAATTAATGGAAGTGTTCTAAATTTAAGTCTTGGTTTGTTTAAACTCGATGCCTTCAAACTAAAATGAATTGTTGGTTGATATAAAAAACAAAATAAATATATTCAGCTTAAATAATGTTTTTGGACTTCGTATGGCTAAGCTGTTTCTATTATGGTTAAATCCTCGGTCTACAGCTTTTTACCCTCAAATTAAAAAAAGGTCAATTACGAATTAAAAAAAAGGCCAGCTTCAAATTAATAAAGATAAATTTCAAATTAAAAAGAGATAAACATCAAATTAAAAAAGATCAAATTCAAATTGAAAAAGGTGAAAATCATTGACACTGGGCTTCTTCAAAGACGTACTCTACTCATTATTAATTATCTAAAGTTCTTCTCTTGAAAGTTCCTTACTTATAAGTGAGCACAAACAAAATTGAAGAAGCATACTAAAAATCTTTGCTCGGACATATCATCTACAAAAGTTAACTAATAAGTTTAACACAATTATTTTTAAAGAAATAAAGAGCAACAAAAGTAAAAGTGATAGTCTAATTTTTCTTACTGAATTCTTACTTAATCTAGCTTTATTCTAAGGTGTTAGTACTTACACCTTATTTACATCAAGTATGAACGCTCTTTCAGTGTAAAACATCTCATGCGGTTAATTTGCCTTGAGGGGGCATTACAAACCCTCGTCCCTAAGGGTGTTAGATTCCTGCCGTTACGTAATATAACTCTAGCCCGGTACCACACAGGCAGGGACAAAAGAAATAAAGATAAAATAATGATAAAACTCAAAGATATGATTGACTCTCGGTCGAGAGTAAACAAACACAAATAATACTCGTGGGGAACGATGTACTACACACTAGAAGCTAGCAAATGCCATCATGATTATTCTCAACAATCTGTCAAATTCTCAATGCCAGATCCGCTGGTGAATGGGCGCTGCCTTAGCAGAGCGTACAATAGAAGGAGGTGCTTAAGAGGCCATTATGAAGAAGGAAGGAAATCATAAAGAACAGTGTACATAAAGTCCAAAAGAAGAACAGTTGCAAAAGAGGAAAAGAAGGAAGTGCCTGTAGCAGAAATCAGGCACTAGTGCAGAGAGGGCCTATGGCTCCCCCAAGGTTTCTGAAATCCTCAGCATCCTCTATCTTTCTTCATTCGACCTCTTTGAGGTCAGTTTGACGACGACTTGGAGGTAGTCGAAAGACGTAAATCACTGGGAGGTGCAATAATAGAATTGGTCCCAACTGCTGTGACAGTCAGAACAACAGCATTCACCTTCTTGCCTAAAGCTGCTTGACTCGGTCCCGGACGTTTAAGCCAACCGAAGACGGTCAGCAGAATCCTAACGTTCAGACTGGCTAGCTGCTGATGGAGGGGAAGAGGGGAAGATGGTAACTGACTCTGGGGAGGTTTGGGAGGCCACACCATTGGTGGAGCTTCTGCTACGGTTAGGTAGATCCTGGGGAATTGACCATTCTGCTGCTTCTGGCATCAGTAGTGGAGTTGAGCCGGCAGCTGTGGAGAAGTAGCCTGGACGGGGAGCTTCGAGAGGAAAATCCAAATCTTGCCTTGGTACTGGCACTGAGGCCGTTCCTGGTGGAGTAGGAGGATTCAAACTCGGCTTGACACACATAGGGGGCGGAGCAGGGCACTGCTTGATGCTTTGAAGTGGTGCTGGCTGTGCAAGGGCAGCTCCGGGAGAACTGCATAATCGCTCTGGTGTGAGGTAATGGTGGGAGCACTGAGACAGTTTAAAATTAGGAGGCATTAAGTCTTGTCCTAACAAGACATCCTAATCGCCGGGAATTTATGTCGCCACTGCCACAGTACATATTTTCGAACGGTGAGGTCGAGTGATCCTCAACCGGACGGTGGGCGGGAGCATTTTAATGTGATTGAGGCTCTCTATAGTAATTAGGTTATGCCTCTCAATCCTCTCTCTGGGAGGAACTTTGTCTTCTCGAATTATCAATAGCTACGCACCAGAGTCATTGCATGCTCAGACCTGGTAGGCACGATAGCGACCTCCTGGAGGTACAACAGCCCCCCAGTCCTGGGTTGACAGGTCCATCACTGCCATGGTAATGGTGGGAGCGGTGTTCATTTGGGGTGATGGACCCATGAAGAGGTCTGCCCGTGCACCCTGCACGAGTCACAAAAGCTCAGGCTATAATCAGGCCTTGGCTGGTTATTCCACTGCCATTGGCACTCGATTCGTTATTTTGGGGATGTCCAATTTGAGGGCGAGTGTAAGTTGACTGAAGAGGCTCTGGTTTGGTGGGGGATTGCTTGGAAGAATGCCCCAGTCTATTATAATGCCTGCACACAGGCTTACACGGCGTATTATCCTGTCGCTGCATTGTCTGGGAGTTGGCAAGAGAGGGTGCAACAGAGCGGATTTTCATGATGTTCAAGGAGCTCTGCAGCGGGTGGTGGGTGGTGCAGTTATCCGCCCACAGCACTCCACGATCGTCTTCGAGCTCTAATCTACCTAGTAAGTGGCAAATTCAAGATGGGCATAGGATAAGTTGGATGCCCTTTGTCCACCTCTGGAGGGTGGGCATTTTCTTTGCCACCCATTCCGACCATGTTTGCCCGGATTCCTTTGGCAGGCTCCTCCATTACTGTCGCCACCTATCAGGGGTGATATCGAAGGCTTTGATGATGGTCTCCCTTACGCTAGCGAGATCCCCTTGCTCATAAGTGGGGAGGGCTTGGAAGTTGATCGTTCCCTTGCCTTCGATGTATTTCCCCAAGATGAGGGCTACTTCTGCAAAAGGTTGGACGTTTTCCAAAACCTTTCAACGTGATCGAGCCAGGCCTCGGGCTCGGATTCGTTCCATGGTCGGATTAGGGTGCCCATGCTACTAAGGGTGGAGAGTGATAAATGGTATGTAAAGGTCTGTATGCTAGTATTAGCCATAGCCAGTTGGTGAGCCCTTTCTGCTGCTATCTCTACCCTTTTTGCTGCTTCCTTTGTCTCTTGGAATTCTCTTTCTTTCTCCCTCTCCTTTCTTCTTCCTTTTCTTCTCTTTCTTTCTCCTTCTCCGCTCGTTCGGCAGTTTCTCTTTTCTCCTGGAATCCACTTTCCTTTTCCCTTTCTACTCTCTCTTTCTCTTTCTATCCTTGCCTTTTCCTTCTCTTCGGAAAAGTCTTGTCTAGGACGAAATAACACAATTAACGTCCACGAAGATGAAAGGGAACAAATTCTCTGCACAGCGAAAGAAAGCGGAATTACTCAACGCCAACGCGTGCTAAAAGTCGCCGATTTACGGGATCTGAAATGGATTACTCAAATGGGAATAGATCGTCGCCAAAAGACGCAATATGGGCAGGAATACTGCACAAATTGTTCCACGGAACAATAGTCACGGACTGTAAATATTCTCCGCAAAAGGCGTAAAATAGTGGCCGCGTGGACAATTAGTCAGCAGGCTTGGAATGGGCACGCATATACTAATGCGGCAAAATATTTGCTCCGTGGACGTATCAAAATATAAAGCAGTCAAACAGACTGGAAAATTATAAAGGATAGCCGGCAGACAGCGGTGAGATGTGCATATAAAAATATGGCAAATGAAATGTGCATATAATAATGCTGCGGGTTTGTGGGTCACGGGGATGAATATAATCGGAGCCAACAGGCTAAAATGCAATACACCTCTAGGGAAAAACATACGGCGAAACTATATGCCATGAGGTCGAAACCGTTGGCGTCCCGGACTATTCAAAATAAAACAGTCAACCCAATAAATGAAAAACGAAAATTAAATGTCATGGATTTCAAAATATCGCTCAGTCAAGCAGACTACATATAATAGGGCGACAAACAAAACATCAGGCAGTCGATCAGACTGTAAAATATTGATAACCAGTCCGGAGACTGTAAATAAATTTGCAATGGCGAATCATATAAAATTTAAGGCGTTACTTAAGGCGCATCCTTGGGTCTCTTTATTATTGCTCACTGTTCCCCAGTTCAACACCTTTAGACTACCCTGTTCACCCTACCCTTTCCCGTTTTATCTTTAGCTTCTTATCCCTTATCGTGGGAAAACTCACAAGGTCAGTGACCTTCTGGACGAAGGGTATGGACAACAAACAAACCTTTGTTTTCCTTCGCTTTTAGTTCATGCTATAGTGATATATATATATATATATATATATATATATATATATATTATTATATATATATATATATATATATATATATATATATATATATATAATTCTATTTCCCTTTATTCAGTGACTTATAAAAGTTTTTATTTCTTACACTGATACCCCTGTGATGAACCACGCTACTTACACCTATTTCATGCCGCTTGAGGCAGAAACTATGCGAGAGAGAGAGAAAAAAAAGTAATGACTAGATCTGAGAAAATTAAAATCAGCAAAATCGTTTTTGCTCGCTCCAATAACATCCAGCAAAGAGCGGCCACACGCCTAACTAATGTAACCTCTTTCGATGCGAGATTTTCGCAGTCAATTTCTTTTGCAAAGTAAGCTTGGCGCTACTTCCTAGAATATTTATAACACTTTTCCTAGCTACCTTCCTTCATGCATAGCAGAGAACCTAAGGGTTAGTTATCTACCTTCTCTCTCTCATAGCTGTATTCGGCATGCAGGTAATTCTAAGCTTCCTATTCCTAGCTAAAAAACGTGGCAATCACAATTGGTTTCTTCCTAACAATTAATTCCTGAGCTTGGAAAATATACCCTTACCTTGGTGAGGTTTTTTCTTCATTCCTTTTGCTCTTATGGGCTGTTACACTGAAAATTTCAGGTTCATTTTGTTCAGAAATCACTTTACATTGATATTATTAAGAACATTTTGGCCAAAAGGGCGCCATTATTCTAATTTAAGTCTGTTGGTTCCTGCAACATGCCTTGTTTTTGTCTGACTACGACGAACGTGGAGGTAAATCAGCTTAAACGGAACCAAAAAACAGCGGCGGCTGAAAGCCAAACACAAGTAAAGGGAAAAATCGTGAGGAAACCCCGAGAGTTTATTTTACAGGGGAATATATTTGCACATTATTGATTTCAAGGCGCCAATAAGGACACTGATAACGCTCACATTAAGCCTGATAATAGATTAATTACTGGGAGCAATTAATATACAAAATATACAAAATATACAATGGGGGCGGGGCGGGGTCGGGTATAAGATTAACATAAATAGTAAGAGTACTCAGAGGCCAAAGAAAGACTGAATTATGGCTCAAACATTACTGTACTGAAAAGGGGAGGAAATTGAAGACAATCACTTCCTAGGGAACCACATCTCTTAAACCAAGATATCTTCTAAGGGAGCACAGAAGTGAGGGATGAATGAGCCACTATGGGTGATCACACAAGCACTGATAAAAGGTCAGACAATGAAATATATGAAGAATGCCACTACTCGTTTGCACGTACCTTTCTCCTGAGATACATATCTCCGTAAAATGTAGGTGAAGGAAATCGACTGCAAGGCACTGATAAAAGGCAAGGCTTTCCTGTGGTGGCCAATGCCACGTTACTTCAAGCATGGTCCAGTCGCACGAGGGGGCGGGGTTGGGGGGCGGGGGGGCGAGGGTTTAATCTATCCGGTGTAACTTAGGTCACCTGAACCGAACTCGGGTGTGGGAGGAAGTGAGAGCGACTCCTGTGTGCTCTTGGCTTTTATGCGTCGCGATGAATCATCTCTGTAGTTCTGGAAAAGAGCAAACCAGGCAGAACAGTCGAAACAAAAGAAATATGGGATGCGCGCGAGAGAGAGAGAAGGAAAATATCAGAGTTGTGCTTTTAATATTTACTAATATATATATATATATATATATATATATATATATATATATATATATATATATATATATATATATATATATATATATATATATATATATATATATATATCGATAGATAGGTAGATAGATAGCAATTTGGTGCGTAGAGGAGGAACAATTCTTTATTTCTTTCTAAGTACTTTATTCAGCTGCTGGCGTTTCAAGAAGTTAAGTCCCATTTTCAAAGGTACATAATTAAAGAAACAGACAATAAAAAGCAGCGGAATAAATAAAAGAATAAAATGTTTTTACATACAACATAAAATTGTAAGTACAGTAAAAAGAAAAAGGTTATCAAACGGTGCCAAGGTCACAGGCCGAGTGACAGTTCAGGCCATGTTCAGCTTCAACTTAAACACACGAGAGGTATAAATGTGTTGAGGTGGTCTGAATATTTTAGCAAGATAATTCGTTTTATAATTTAACACCCGTTCTATAACTCTCGCCTAGATGAGAATCCAGTCTCACTTTTAACAACCTGTGGGTGGATCCGACATATTTTCCAAGGTTACATCTGGGGCAATTAAATGGGAAAATGACTTCCGAGGTCATTAGTGGGTAAAGAGTCTCTTTGTATTTGGAAAATAGGATCTGATGGTTATTTAATTACAAGATATTAGCTTTAAAAAAAAAGAACTATCTATTATCTGACGTATATCCCTATAGAAAATTTTATCATGAATGAGCGGGATGCTTGCATATAATCGTAATGGTATTTCACATTCTGGATGGAATATATTATTCAGAAATTTGTTTTTTATGTTTGTGAAACAATCTGGATGAAAAGCAGTTGTCAATAAAACATTGATTGAGGTAGAGGATTTCATTATGGAAATTATGCCAGTCGGATGTTATGCTGAAAGCACTGTGGAAGAGGGTTGATAAAGAATTTAGTTTAAAATTATAAAAACAATGACTATGAAAATTAGAACCCAGGTTAGTGAAAGTTTTCTTTGTAAAAGTCGTAGTACTAAAATGATCAACGTGTCTGAAAACCATTACACCTAGAAAAGGAAGTAAACTTAATATCAGTGTGCTTATTACTGGCATATTCGAAAAACTTATTAGGTTGATGTTTATTCCTAAACAGTAAGATATAAACTTATATATATATATATATCTATATATATATATATATATATATATTATATATGATATATATATATATATATATATATATATATATTATATATATATATATGTTAAATAATATTCCTAGTAATGTCTTAATCATTTCAAATATTAAGTAACAAGCATCTAATAGCTACCTTAGGAGTTTTCATTATTTTCCCGTTGTATAATTCTTTCTTTGAGCAATTTGCAAGGTAACTGGTTTATCTAAAATCCAGGATTTCATGCAATTATGAATACTTTTTAGAGGGGCAACTTTCATATGTCCACTGCACAGAAACTCGTTACGTCATTTGGTCCCATCCTTAAATGAAGGAAACTGATGTTCTATTTAGCAAAAAAATAGAGTAACAATATGTTACTGTAAATCAAATCTGAGTTACAGTTACGTTCATGATTCTAAATAAAAACTTATTTTTATCTTATAGACTAAGTGCTAATATCTAATGCTGTTCATCCCATATGATAATTATTAAAGCACCAACAGAGAACATATGCTCTAAAGAACTCTTTCAGTTTCCTGGTAGAAATTGTAAAAAAATGTGGTTAATAAACTTTATTCTTATGCCTTAAGGACCTCATTATTACCTGCACAAAACCACCTCTATCACACGTTTTAGTTTCTTTCAACAACTACATTTTCCTGAGAGAGAGAGAGAAGAGAGAGAGAGAGAGAGAGAGAGAGAGAGAGAGAGAGAGAGAGAGAGAGAGAGAGAGAGGGATGGAAAAAATATTTTTCCTTTCATATAATGTTTTATTTCTAGAGACTTCCGTAGACAAGGAGATGTAGTACTGACTGAATACCCGAGTTATTATAAATAGCACACTTTCTAGAGAGAGAGAGAGAGAAGAGAGAGAGAGAGAGAGAGAGAGAGAGAGAGAGAGTTCTGTGGACCTAGTCGAGTCGACGAAAATCTCGTTTCTTTCCAAATCTGGACAATCAAATTTAATTCCACACTGTGGCTGGAGGAGACCGAGTAAATTACGGCAAAATGAAATGAAACCAAATGTAATATTTTTAAAAAAACGAATTTTGCGAAACAAGGAAAGAAATTTCGAATCAGAATTGGAAAATAATATAAATTTCGATGTTATGCAGCACGCAGCCCTGTTTCTGTGTATTGTATTTCTCTTGTTTATTTTCTGATTGCGTTCCTAAGACTTTCACAGTATTTTATGAAGGTCATATATTTAATGGTGAACGTTGGGAAGAGTAGAGGTTTCTTTTCCTGTTTCATTTTCTTACTTAATGTTGCTTTCGACATTTCTATCCTTCGTTATTTTTTTATGTTTTATTGAAAACAACTGTTCCTTCGTAAAGATGCATTTCTTGATGATTCAAAGATATATATCGCTCTATTATGTATTTTGATCCATTGCTGACACGCATCCTTAACTCTGTTAGTCGTGAATTTAGTGCGATTTTTTTTTCAGCTTTGATTAACTGTTAGATATCGGTGCAAGAATGAGAAAATCATTATTAGAATTTTTGTTCAAATTTACAATGATTTATCAGTATCCTTACCTTACAGACCTTACAGCTCGTTCGGGTTGCCTCAGGTCCCTCAGTGTGAGGCACCTCTAATGCCTACCAGAGAATTGTTAATGCATCTTCCGGTATATTTTGCATCTTCAAATCTTGGATGGTCTGGGATGCAGCTTAGATATTTATCGAGCTTATTCTTAAACACATCTACGGCCACACCTGTTATGGTTCCTCAGATGAGACTGGGACGCACTGAATAGACGCTGCACTATCGATGCTGGTGCGTAGTGGATGAATATGATGGTGCTTTCCTAGTTTTCCTAGTATAGTTTTGGGCGCCATTAATCTACCTCTGCTTGCTCTCTCTGATATTTTTAGCCCCATGATGTTTTCGATAATTCCCTGTATCTGTTTCCGTGCATCCTATTATCATGTAGCATTTTCTTCACTTCTCTAGTCTATATAATTTTTAAAATTGTGGTCTTCCCCAGTTGTCAAGATCCCTAACTTCTGTTCTAGCTGTAAAGGACCTTTTACACTCTATATTTGTGCAATATCCTTTTGATAGTGTGAGTACCATATCATATTGCAATATTCAAGTGGACTACGAACATATGTTTTATAAAGCATAATCGTGTGTTTGGCTTTTCTTGTTTTGAAGTGCCGTGAAAACATTCCCATTTTTGCTTTGCATTTTTCCAATAGTATTGCTATTTGATCATTACATAGCATGTTCCTATTCAACATGTCACCAAGGTCTTTAACCGCTTCCTTATTTGTGATTGTCTCGTTATTAGGTCTCCTCTATGCATAAGGTATTCCGTTATCTCCGTAATTTATTGATTCAAATTTATCAAGGTTAAATACCATCCTATTTACCTCTGCCCATTCATGTATTTTGTTTAGGTCTCTTTTTAGCGAGTTCCTATCTACATCACAAGTAATTTCTCTACTTATTCTTGCGTCATTATCGAAACTCCTCACTATCGAGTCCTTAACATTACTGTCTATGTCTGCTATCATAATAACAAACAGCAATGCAGCTAACACTGTACCTTGTGGCACACCGGATATTGCCTTAGCTTCGTCCGATTTCTCATCGTTTGCAATCACTAGCTGTTTTCTGTTTTGTAAGAATTCTTTTATCCATCTTCCTACTTTGTCCACTATATTATGTTTACTAATTTTCTTTGCTAATATATATTATAGTAAACTTTGTCGAAAGCTTTTGCAAAGTCTAGGTAAATCGCATCTGTATCTTTTTCGTTTATCATTTCTGGGTTTGAGTGCTTTTTCTGTATATAAAACCATGTTGTCCTATATTAAAAAAAATATTTATCATTAGATGTTTCATTATATATTTCTTCATTGCCCTTTCATACACTTTCATAATATGTGATGTTAGACTCGCAAACCTATAATTACTTGCCTCTAGTCTTGATTCACTTTTGAAAGTAGAGGTAATATATGATAATTTATGTTCATCATAAATCTTGCCTTTATCTACACTTTGTCTTAATAATATTGTGAGCGGCTTTGCGACAGAATGAACTATTTTCTTCAACAAAATGGCAGGGATGCCATCTGGTCTGGCTATTGATCCATTTTTAATTTCATTAATAGCCTGCACAATATCAGCTTCATTAATATCTATATCCGATAAATATTCACTATTTTTATCTCTAATTTCTGTATCATTATCTTCATTATCAATTCAAGGTGCAAATTCTCTCTTATATCTTTGAGGTAATATGTTTCATATTTCCTTTCTGAATTTGTTAATCTCCCCTCATTTCGTAAAGGGCCTATTTCTACTCTTCTTTTATTCATCTTTTCACATATGAGTACAATAGTTTGGGGCTTTGCTTGATATTTTCTAGGGTCTTTTCTTTAAAGTCCCGTTTTTCATTTTCTTTTGATTGCATAATCTTTTGTTAAAACCAATGTTGATTTTATAAACAAATTGAATAGTTTAAATTTGAATTTTGATTTTAATATGGTTAGTTTTGATGTTGTCTCTTTATTTACAAAAGTGCCTGTAGATGATTTACTTGAATATTTGGAGGATGAATTAGAACGTCATGATAATTCTCTTAACTGTAGCAAACCTCATTAGTCTCATAAGGTTATGTATCAAAGATGGTAAATTTTGTTTTAATGGGGAACTTTTAGTACAAAAGTTTTCTCCTGTCCTAGGCAATATTTACATGGATTTTTTTAAGACAAAACTCTTACCAAGAATTTTCCCCAAAAAAGTTATATGGCTTAGGTATGAGGATGATATTTTTCTGTATTTGGCCAGTTTACGAAAATCTCCAGGAATTCCTTAATAATCTCAATGATTTAGTCCCCTCTATAAATTTACTGTAGAGGAAGAGAGAATTTGTAATTTTAATTTTCTTGATGTAACTGTCCATAGAAATGATAGAAATTTCACCTTTTCAGTCTTTCGGAAATCAACTAGCATTGCCTCTTTTGTTCATTACTACTCCAATCACCATCAAAATGTTAAATTCTCTGTTTTTTCTGGGATGTTCCTAGGGGCTTTACGCGTCTGTAGCCCGCAGTTTATTGACGCTGAGATTAAAACTATTTATGATATTGCATTGAAACTTAAATACCCAAGAACTTTGTAGATGTGGCATGGAAAAGAGCTAGAAAAACATTTTATTTATCTAATGTAGAACTTGAATTTAGTAAAAATATCATTCTTTTTATTCCTAAAATTGACGATAGATAGATATAAAGCTTTTTAACAAATGATAATAATAATGTCAAGAGTTTAGTAATAGAAAGTTCTCCTAAAGATCTTCCAGGCTGCATATAACAAAATCCTTGCAAAAAGTGTGATAAAATCTATTATGGACAAACCGGTAAATTTTCTTCACACGTCTCAAACAGCACCAATATTCTGTGAGAACTGGGCAAATATCGAACGCATTATTCGTGCATATGAGAGATTTAGATCATCCTATTAACTGGAGTCAAGCAAGAGCCTTAATCCCATGTAATGACACAGTTAAAAGGAATATCATTGAATCTTGTTTCATCAAGTCAAATAAGGGAAATCTTGTAAATTTAAGTCTTGGTTTATCTAAACTTGATGCCTTCATAATGAAAAAAGTAGGAGATAAATATAAGCAACAAAATTAATATATTCAGTGTTTACATGTTTTGGACTGTACGGATACTTTGTAGTTTCGGTTAAGGTTAAATCTATGTTTATGTTTGTGACCTTTATTGACAATTAACTATCCTGGTATTCTTGATCCTTGTTGTGTACCTGAGAACTTTCTCTCTGATTGCATTTCATTCGTTTCTTGACAATGTCTTAGTAAGTACGAAAGCGCTTGGATTTCTGACTATCATTTTCACTTGCATCTACTGTGATTTTTTAAGCATGCATATATATATATATATATATATATATTATATATATATATATATATATATATATATATATATATATATATATATATATATGTGTGTGTGTGTGTGTGTGTGTGTGTGTGTGTGTGTGTGTGTGTGTGTGTGTAGGTATGCGTGTGTGTAGCATTTCACAATAAAACGAAGCGATAAATAACAAAAAAATAAATTCGTAAATGCCAAGGATCTTGACAAAGATGGGCACTTTGGAAAGTCTGTGACGTCTGGAGAGAGAAGAAACATATTGCATTTTCTTAACCTTTCAATTTAAGAATTCTGGAAAATTCAAACTTACTATATTCACAGGAGAAGACCAAGAAGATAAATATCTTTATAGAAATTGAAACGTCAGGTCATTGACAAACGACTCTCTTTATTGTCTCTTCCCTATTCTATGAGAAAATAGTCTTAGTCTCTTTTCGTTCAGAAATGAGACATCCAAGACAATTTCAATTCAGCAGAATCTATATCTTTTATGTTCGTCATAACTGTTATCAGAGGATTTTTTTTTAACAATCTAGTTACTTTAATTTCCCTATGAACTATAAAATAAATATAGTGTTATAATATTATGTTGCTGAGGGAAGTGATAATTTGCAGAAAAAAAAAAAATATTCCCTTCTAATATCAGTCTTCTGGAACTTTTGATAACGTTCAATTCTTTACGATAACAACAATAAATGTAACATACATAAATAGAATGACTAACAAAATAATTACTATTACTACTATCACACATTCGCAGCTTTAACACATGAAAATTATTCTAAACTTTTAGTGTAAACATAGTGATAGATTACATTGATTAAAATAATCAAGAGTCACAGTCAACTCGTGACAAGACAAAAACTATTTACAGAACATTGTGTGTTGTTCAAATCCTTGTTATGACTTACGCTTTGCTGAGATAACACTGTCATCGTGTGTCACGAAAACAATGTATCGAACCTCCTCTCTCTCTCTCCATGACTTCCCATCTTCACACTATCATGTTTAGGAATGATGTAATATGTATATTTGCTCTGCCATGCCCTCGTATGCTCTGGCATACAACTGGTAACAATCAAAATGGCGGACATGTACTTGTAACATATAGATAATTTGAGAGTCGTAAATTAAATTACAACGATGTTTGTAAAAAGAGACCATATGAAAAAAAAAATGCAAAGTAAACATACAAAATAAATGCTAGAATAAGAATTTACTAATTCATTAATTTACTGATAAATCTGTAAATGTAATTGACTAATACCCTAAAGATATATAAGATACCATATACGAGGGTTGTCCATAAAAGAAGGTTCCCAAAGATTTTTCACAATGAAAAACATGATTATTGGCATTGAATAATACATTTTTGGAAAGCTTAGACTTTTTCCTATTTTTCAACATAATCGCCGTTGAGATCAATGCATTTTTGCACGTGGTTTACCATCTTCTTTATGCCTGAATCGTAGAACTCTCCCGCCGATCCGTGAAGGTAGCTTAAAACCTCTTCTTTCAGCTTCTCTCCGGTTCTGACCCTCAGTACTATATTCAGGTAACCCACACACTTCGACATCTTTTTTCTTTCAAAACTCTATTCTTCATCACTGCCCAAAGAGAATGATAACCCATGTGGCCGTCACGTGTTTAGGTATATCGTAGGATTGGTCGAATAATACAGTACACCTTTGGCCAACAAAGTCAAACAGTCTAACATTTCTATCAAACTTTATATCACTAAGCCAATTCATTTGAATATTTAACCCCTACGCTACTGTCATCAGTGCAATGGTATCTAAAGCTGGCACCATAATGTCAAGATGAACGCCAGATTCGTGGATTTGAACGACTGGTCCCCAAGCAGCCGATATTTTGTGAAGTCCACTTGCTTTCAAAAACTAACATCTAGAAGTTGTCATTGTCGAAATCCCACCTAGAATTCATGAAGAAGCGAAAACCGCACGTTAATGTAGTCACCCCAAAGTTCTTGTAGTTCCTCAAAGTAGTGTTGCATCCATCAGCTAACAGACCGATAGCAGCTACTGTATGTATACATCGCCCTTCGGACATGACATTAGGAACCCATTCAGGTTTTTTCCTAAAGAGAAAGTCCCATTTAGAACTGATTAAAGCAGACATGATCAATTGTTAATGTCTTGGAATGCAAATGAGTCTACTGAGCAGATCTTAGAACTTCAGTGTTTTGCCATCGTTATCTACATCTGCGTATGTCCTGAGACCTAAACAACAAAACTAATGTCCTATAACCGGATATCTTTGGAATAGTAGAAGAAGCTCCAAGCCTAGTAGGAACAGGTTGCAAAACAGAAGATTCCCATGGATCGGTAGGATTAAAAGGGAGAGATTAAGATCTTACCCTGTTCGACTCTCTCAGATTAATATAATAAAACTTGAGCCTGTGCGATTCTACTAACGGCTTCCAACCCATTCTATCTGATGCATTATAGATAATCTGCATCAAGTCATTTATAGGCATCAATGTAATCTTTAGTGTTTTCCTCAAAAGTAATGATCTTATCATACATCTGTAATCTTTCGTATAGTAATAACACAAATTGTTTCTAATAACTGAGTATTACCTGTTGTAAAAGGTTTGTAGCGTCATTTGATATAAACAACTATTTTTTAAAGTCTGTAACTGTTTATTGAACAGAATTATTTCTTGTTCACACTTAAGTATCTTAACTTTCTGTTTCTCTGCTCTAAATTTATCAAAGTTTGCTATTCCAAGCCCGATACTTACTAATGACCCATAAATTCATGCTAACCATTTCAGACCCGATGTGACATCGTTATCTGGGAATATCTTCAAGGCTACTAGTCTGGTAGTTATGACATTCTAACACAATGCTTACAGTATCCCGCCCTAAATTGTAATGTTATAGCAGTTAAGTCAAAGTTATATACTTAGAAGTTTGCTCATATGATTTTATGTTGTGGTCAGTGAGAACCCACACACTTGAACAAAGGTTCAAACAAGTCGACTTTGCTCCTTCCTCCTTCATCAGTTCCCTCCTTCCCCCACCAACAAGCTCCTTCCATCGTCCTCCCACACCCATCCTCTTATCGCCTCTCTCCCCTACCTCTTCCTCCTCTAACTTCTCCAATTCCTCCCCCCTCCCCCCCTCTCTCTCTCGTCTGAGTTACAACACTGGAGAATATAAATACTTACATTGTAAGATATTATATAGTATGATTTTGCTACAAATTATAACTCAATTGAGTACTATATACCAACAATGAGATGTTGAACCTGATTTTATTGTGATTGCCTAAGAATTGTGTTAAATTATATCTATGTTCTTAGATGTATGGGTATGGTAGTTTTTCTGCACCTATTGTTTGATTGTTCGTATAATGCGATGATTATTATTCTACAATAAGATGGTGTCAGTAAAATTGTAAAAAAATAATATTTATAGAATTAATAGATGATGATCCACACAAGAATTCATAGATTTCATTATGATCTTCATCGTTGTCAAGGAACAGATCATCCTCATCATCGTAGTCAAAAGTGACCATGACAGATTCCACACACTCATGGTTATTGTCAGACGACCAGTAATCCTCCTCAAACTTCATGGCTCACCGAACTACACTTTCCTAACTCTCCGTTTGCACCCATTTACGCATCTAAGCAAATTGGCCATGGGCAGCGTGATTGTAGCACGCCTTCAGTACCCAGCGACAAACCACTTTCCGTGATCGCATGCCAGTGAACATTTGTAGCATATTTCTCAAAAACTGTACTCAAAACTACCAACCTAGTCCAAACGCACCCCCACCCCCCCCGCCCCCCCACAAAAAAAAAAAAAAGTTATGTCTATTAACTAACTTATCCATTCTTAAACTACTAAATAAAATTACTATAGAATAACTATGTGTAAGACTTTATACGTTCCTGTGCACAATTTACAGAGAGAGAGAGAGAGAGAGAGAGAGAGAGAGAGAGAGAGAGAGAAAGAGAGAGAGAGAGAGAGAGAGAGAGAGAGAGAGAGAACGGGGTGTGTGTGAGATGGGCTGTTTTACTACCACAACACACACTTCTATTATTACTCAACACCGGTATTCACTATACAGGATACGAAATTCACAATGGGTGAAATCGTACCACACTACCTTAAACCAACGTGTGCAAGATTAATTAAGGGGTGAAAATAAACACTTGGGAAAAACACCTTAATTTGATACACTCAATCACAAAAAGGAGGGGGTCCAAAAAGGAGGAGAAAGGCACAAATTAAAAATAACCTAACATATACGCACTAACGTATCCTGAGGTGGTCTTTAACAGATCTCCACGTCTGGAGACTAACACAGGGTGGCAGGAAGATAAGGGCTCCATTAACACCCAGGCCGTGATCTAATCAAATTGTCGTGAATACAATACATATAGAGGAGGTATAAATACCGTACCATTGGACAGCGAGGTCCCCTTGGTTTTAATAACTGGACCAGGGGCGCAGCAGAATAAGTAGATAAATCCTGCGGCTACAGGCAAGGGTGGAACCAATATATATTCAGGATGCAAATACCCTCCAAGCGGGAATCGATCAAAAGCAGCGGTCAAAGCAGATTAGTAAAGCGCCCAGTTGATAAAGATCTAAAGAACTGTCTCAGACCCCCGGGGGTTAAGAAATCCACACAGCCTCAAAACATGCAAAAAACAAAACAGTCGTTAGCCAAAACGTTAAACAATTAAACCACCAGAGAGGAGGAAAGCGAGGTAACAGAATAACAATATTTAACATTTAATATTTAACCAATAACATCAAACAAATATAATTAAATGGCAACAAGATGACACCTCCTCTCTCGATAAAAAAAGGAAGAAAAAACTACGTAAAAATTCAAAGGAAAATAAAAGAAAAAAATATTAAATAATAGCATGTCGAAAGAACAACAGTGAAGCAACAGGATTACAAGATTTCATACAGATACGCAAAAGCAAAATGATCTTATTAAGAATATCACTTATAAAGCATGACACTAAAATAAAAATAGGGGGTGGGGGCTGTCAAAGAAACAAAAATGCATCTTACAAAAAGCCACCCCCCAAAAAATGATTAATATACAATGGAGAATCTACAACACAGAAAACCTCAAAAAACAACTTCAAACAAACTTTCAACCCAAGAGCTTCAAGGCTCTCACATAAGTACATCATTAGGAGCTACACTGCTCTAATCCGGATTCCACATATCTGATCATAGGCCATAGCTATTTTCCACACACTCTACGTTGTTTCACTTTGTGTTTCACATCGCTCATTGTAAAAATGTTCAGCGAACAGAAGTCCTGTTTTTGTCTATATAACAGTGACAACACACACTAGATTACTACAAAAGTGTCCTACTGAATGCACACACCTACACTGGACAACACAAAGAAAACAAACAGATTTAACATTGGAAACTATCAAATTAGTATTCTGATCACGAAATTGATCACTTAACCGTATTGTACCATATTCAAAACGACAACCAAATACCAACATCCCTGTGTACTACATATATCAGTAGCATAAAAGCTAAGTTATTAACAAACTTCATCAACCACCTTCATTAACACTAACACTGCCACAAAATTCAAGCAGAGAGTATTATCTTCTACCTTCAACTATAGACTTGATAATAAACCATTCTTAATTTTATGGCCCTAGGCATTTACACAACCCCTGTAAAGAAAAATTACGATCACTATATATTCATTATACACTCATCTAGTCTCTTTAAATACAAAAATAAGTACCTACTTTAATAGTACACACATAGTAACTAGAACGATACAGATACTACCTTAGTATCCCCATAGCCCTCTGTAAGTATCCCTATTCAAAGCTGCAAGAGAGAGCATCAGCCACAACGTTGTCTTTTCCTGGGACATGAGTGAACTCCGTGTTCCACTCCTGCCTGCAGCATGAGACTCCCGTGCATCAGACTTTGGTTTTTATTTTCGTATCTGTTGATGAAGGTCAATGGAATATGGTTCGTCATAATCTTTATAGGAGATCCTGTGGAAGAGAGATAGAAAAATTATAAATAGCCAAAATTAGCGCGAGTGTTTCCTTCTCGACCGTCGAATATTTCCGTTGACCGAAAATCAATTTCTTCGAAAAGAACGGGACCTGGTGAAAAACGCCTAGCTCGTCGTTCTGTAATATGACTGCCCCGACACTGCCATCATTTGCATCAGCGGCAAGGGAAAAAGAGAGGTTGAAATCCGGAGCCCTTAGAATGGGGAAGCTGAGGAGTATCCCCTCTCAAACTCTCAAACGCTTTCTGCGCTTCTTTCGTACAAATAAAAGCTACTTTCTTTTTCAATAGGTTTGTCAGTGGATCAGCGATGTCAGAGAAATTCTTTGTAAACCTACGGTAGTTTCTTACCAAACCTAAGAACTTCCTGACATCCCTCCGGCACTTAGAATGAAAATCTTTTCAATGGCCTCATCATTTGTTTTTTTTAAGGGCAACTTTACCATCTCCCACTACATGACCCAAATACACGACCCTGGCTTTTTTGCAAATTCACTTTTCTTTAATTTTTTAAAATCTTTTTATTGATAAGATTTACAATAGGATCAACACAATGGTTTCATATACATTCATATATACATTAAACATATATATATACATACACATATACATATATATATAATATATATATAATATATATACTATATAGATATATATATATATATATATATAATATATAAAATATAAATATATTATATAATATAGGTATATATATATATTTATATATATATATATATATATATATATAGATATATAGTATATATATATAATATTATATTATATATAATATTATATATATATATATATAAATAATATATATATATATATATATATATATATATATATATATATATATATATAGTTATATATATATATAGACTATATATATATATATAATATATATATATATATATATATATGTAATAAATACATATAATATTACAGTATCTGTAAATAAAAACCCATGACCTGAGGTCATGGCATTAGGAGGGTCCTACGTGACAATGCAGATCTAGATTACACTATGCGCTGTCTGCAGTAGCCTGATTTAGCTCTGTACATTGTCAGCATTTATATTAATGATAACTTTGCACAACAACTTCCAGGGAAGCGGTGAACCTGTTAAACCTACGCCGGAAACTTGTAACTTCCGAGCCGGCGGACTACGTATGTTTTATATGAATCGCTGAGATAGCTAATGTTCCGCTATCGACGTGATGCTTTAGAATGGCAGTTCCGTGCCAGCATTCAAAACATATCGGTCTCCCGACCGATCTGCATCTCTTAGTATGGAGTACAGAATAAGTTGTTATATCTGTTCAACTTATCTGTTTGAATCCTCTCCTTTAGTTAAGAAGAACCACTCTACTAAGATATCACAAGGAGATGGGAGGAACCAGAAATACTTACGAATGACAGTCGTAAGGAGAAACAAAAAAAAAAAGTCTTTCGCAAAAGCGAAGAGACTTAGACTGGTGGCAGCTAAAGACGAAGAATAAAATTAACAAGACCCATATCAGCCGACAAGAAGGTATACAAGAACCAACTTCCACCTTCGACATTCAAAAACTAAACAGAGGAAACGGGATCTTCAATCAACGCAACATTTATGAAGACGAAGATATGTCCTTCATCGAGAAGATACAAGCATCAACACCGACGTTTGAGTGACTGTTGTCACTTATCTTCGAGAATCAACACCGGACGAGAGCAGCATCGAACATCAACAGAAAGAAGAAAACAAACAAAGGAAACATCGCGCGATCACGAGCAAGACGCAAAGAATAGAGCAAGAGGAAGTAATGCAAGGACGGAGGCTGTGACGTCATCAATCTTGGAATTCTTCATGCATCGTGCACCGAGAGAAGACCGTGACGTCATCACGACTTCTGACGCGAGACTTAGACAGGAACTGAGACGTCATCCCATGTCAACAATCCTTCACCATATAATCTGGAGCTAAGTACCATTTTATCTATTCAGGTTCTTTCCTCAGTGAAGTGTTGTTCATCAGGAGTCGATCGTCCAGTATTCTGGGGGTGAGTTGTTCGCCATCTTAATCTTCCTTCATTACAGAATCAATCTTCAACTACGAGTTCTCGCCCGCAGATTTTTTTTTTTTTCTCTTTCTCGTTGTTGCTAATCGTTTCTTGCAGGAATTCTCCGTATAATATTTTATCAAATTATCTGTATTTTTGTATCTTTTGGGGGATTTTCCTATTATTATAACACATTATACAGTACATTGCATATGCGTTTACGTAGTGGTCGAGTGTACTCTTATAGATATTTTTGATAGGATCGCAAAGGAATAGAAGTGATAAGAAAAAAAGTAAAGTGGAATGGCAACTACTCCGGCTGCAACCCCAATGTGGTGACTCTCGTGAGCGCGAGGTCAGCAATTGTCCCTTTTCAAGGTCGGGTCAATGGGTTCCTGCCTCAAAATGTTGAAGCATGGATCTCATCTGTAGACGCTCACTTAAATGCAAAAAGCATCACAGACCCAGCAGTACAATTACAGGAGGCCAAAAGCTTCATAGACTTTGCTAAAGGAGACGCAAGTGCTTATCTAAGGGGGGTTTCTTTCCAAGAGGCGCTTACATGGGACGAGTTTCAAAATCAGATTACGTGCCGTGTATGGGGGTGAAGAGGCTTTAGATGTAGTATTGGCATTGAGAAATATCCTTAACCAAGCCTCCATGACTCAGCTTAATGTTGTCGAGCGGGCGGCGCTAATTGCCGACTGGCTAAATGAATATCAAGTTAGTTTAAGTAACTCCGGGGGGTGGGTTACGAGTGCCAAAATCAACGTGAAAGATTTTATCCGTTTGATCACCTTACGAGTATCACTGCAATGTTGCCTGAAGCGTTAGTGCGGTGTTTTGACAAAAATTGCAGCCCAACAGTAATGAATTAGATGTGTATAAACAAATAAAAAAACACATGTCTAAATGTACCGACCTAGATCCTTCGCTCACTCAAGTTTTTGCAAAAAATGAGAAACAAGCCACAACAAGTAAACGTCGGTACATAACAATATCAAGTTGCAGGGATGGTTGTTATAACTGTAAACGACCAGGTCACATGATTTCAGACTGTCGGACGCGTTTTTGTTCAATACATAATAGTTCCACTCATTCATATAATCGTTGCTACTCGAGGAATCAACAGCAGAATGCTACAAACACGCAACCAGTTTGCCAGTGCAAATAAAAGGAAGGGTCCTCAGTACTATAAAAAGAAACAACCAAACGGAAATTCTGCACAACAGCAGAAACAACAAAAAAATCGTTGCTTCAGGTACCTCTGTTCCTGGGCCGTCGAGCCAGAGAACTTGCAAGGGCAAGCGAATTTTCAAGGTGTGGATAAACAAAACAAATACCACGTAGTTCACTCCAAGGGGGGAGAGGGCGATGTTGGGTCATCAATATCAACATCTTTTGTATCAAATAATCAGTTTAATCATTTATCAGATCATTGTGAGGCAATTGATTTTCCTATGAAACACACGGCCGAATCCAAAAAATCTGTGCAGGTTCCCGTAGATTTGCAACAAATTCATGCAATTATTAGTCAAAACGAGTTGCGACCAACCTTACATGCAGTAAATTTGGACCATAAGTCATTCACTTTGTTCTTTGATTCTGGTAGTCCACGTAATATCAAGGATTTAAGGACTCATCATTTACTCTTTTCAAATTTCCCTATAGAGAAGTCGGAATAAGGCTCTCAGGCATAGGGAATAATGAATTAAATGTGGTAGGAGTAAACTCATTGTACAGTACAAGGTCGGTTAAGCGCACGTTTGCCGATACCTTTATCGTTGTACAAAACATTAATATGTATCCCGCAGTAATTATCGGATACCCGTCTATGGGCACTCAAAATATTATCTTAGCACCTGCAAAACACGGCGTGTATATCAAAGGGAAATTCTATAAGTCTTCTAATACCCTAAAATCAGTTTTAGATAATAAAGAGACAGACAGAGTTGTCACTTACATTAAAGAACCAATCACCTGTCTCATGAAACAAGAAATAATACATGCAACCCAACAGAACTCTCGCTCGCCCGTAATATCAGCTTGCACGCAGCCTAACGTAACTTCGAACATATTAGTGCGTGTAAAGAGAACCTTGCCAGGATCTGAAACGTTAATCTTTCCGAAACTCTGAAAACACACGGATTATCCGTCACCACAAGCCATTTATACAGTCAGCTCACAACAACAATGTCACATCGAAGTCTGTAATCATTTGAATACCACTTTAGTAATCCACAAAAATCAACAATCTTGGATGCGGAAGTTTATAAACATCGCATTCTTACCGTAGCTGAGATAAATCATGCTCAATCAGTTGCGGATGAATCCCTTTTTATTTTGCAATCTATAAAGAACAAAATCAATAAGGACATTCAAGAAGAAAAAAGAAGAAATTCAGCAGAAATTTTTGAATCTTTTAACTAAATATCATGATGTTTTTCCACTACGATTGGAACCTTAGGAAAAACGGATGTCTCAAAGCATCAAATAAGGCTCAAGGACAAACAGAAAGTAATCTATGTACCTTCGTACCGACTTCCTATGAAATTTCAGAATGAGATAACAGAGGAAGTAGGTAAAATGCTAAAGGAAGGAAGGAGTCATTAGGAAATCAAACAGCCCTTATAATTTTTCGTTAATAGTAGTACCGAAAAAGATCGAACTTGGCGGATATGCGTCGATTTTCGTCGTTTAAATGAAGAAACAATCCCTGACAGATTCCCAGTACCATGTACTGATGATATCCTATCTCTACTAGGTCAGAACAAATATTTCACCAGCTTAGACCTACTAAAGGGATTTCATCAGATTCCGTTGGAACAAGAGAGTATCCCATACACTGCCTTCAGCTCAGCCAGGGGACATTATGAATTTTTGCGTATGCCTTTTGGTTTACGTTGTGCTCCCATAACTTTTACTCGTATGATAAACATTGTGTTTGGAGACTGTTAGGAGATATCCTACATGCCTACATGGACGACCTAGTAATCTTTTCCAACACATTAGAAGAACATTTACGTAAATTAGAGTTAGTGCTACAAAGACTAAGGCAGCATAATTTAAGGGTAAAGATAAGTAAGTGTGAATTTTTTAAAACCGAATTAGTCTATTTAGGTTTCATGGTTTCTAGTGAAGGTCTTAAAGTCGTCCATGATAAGGTGTCGGCTATCCGTAACTTTCCGATACCTACTAACGTCAAGGGAATACAGCAATTTTTAGGATGTAGTGGCTATTATCGCCGCTTTATACGCAACTACTCAATCATAGCCACTCCCCTAACCGATCTTATAAAAAAGGGCGTAGATTTCATATGGTCTGAAATTCATCAACAGGCGTTCGATAAATTGAAAGATGAACTGTGTAGTTCTCCTATCTTGAAATTTCCTGACTTCGGTAAGGAATTTTTCATAGCAACAGACGCCTAGACCTAGGAGTAGGTGGGGGGGTATTACTTCAACAATATGATAAACAGTTTTCCCTATAGCTTTTATTCACGTAAACTGAGACCTTCGAAAGTAAATATGCAGTAATAGACAAGCAAGGGCTCGCTATTGTTAATTCACTCGTGCATTTTTAAATTCATAATATACGGTTATCCGTCAAAGGTTCTCACTGATCATAAGCCCCTAACCGACATCTTAAAGGCTTTAGTCACAGCCCTAAGCGAACTCGGTGGCACATGATCATCCCAGGACTTTGGCGCGAGGATGGGTATTTACCTGGAAAAGCAAATATCATTGCTGACGCATATCACGCAACCCCTCTTCATCTTGTACCGAGCCATTAGCTGAATTAATAGATATCTCAACCTCCACGCCCATTGTTAAAACTATATCTGAACAGAAAGATCTGGGCTGGAGTGCTGAACTATTACAGACAGAACAAAGAAAAAGATCCGCAAATAGAAAAAATCATCATTGCGTTAAACGGAAATCCGAAGGAAAAGGAATACATAAAGTATAAGCAGCAGAATTATATCATCAAGGATAATATCCTGTGTAGATCCGTGACGAGGAAAACCCGCAACACACCCCGCAGTTGAATAACAACCAGGTGGTGGTACCTATCTCACTCATACCCACTGTATTAAAATGGTTGCATGAAAATCCACTGCATGGACACCCGGGTTATTCCTTAATGTCACAGAAAGCCAAATCCTTATTTTATTGGCATACGATGCTTACAGATATAAAAAAGCACATAGCAAATTGTCACACTTGTCAAGAATACAAAGGGCACACGAAGACACCTGTCAGCCTAGGGCTTACCCCGTGCCAAATCAACCCTTTGAAAGAGTACATTTAGATTTATTAACAGGATTTTACGAGTCAGACAGAGGAAATAAGCACCTCCTAGTAATCATAGATGCTTTGACTCGATATACCGAACTTATAGCGCTTAAAACAAAAACCGTCGGTCGAATGCGCTAGAAAGTTTTACGAGTGTTAATTTGTAAACATGGAATTCCACACTCATTTATATCAGACTTGGGCGGGGAGTTCAATAATCATTTCCTTACTCCTTGTGCGAATTCCTTTGTATAAAGAAAATCAATACCATGATCTATCACCCAGAGTCTAACGGGCTAGTGGAAAGGCAAATCGTAAAGAGTTTTTAAACATTTTAAGGGTTCGTACCTTAGGGGGGGCAGACCCCAAACTCGGGACATTGCCATACCTGCGGGTACTAAGCACACTTAATCACTCGTAGCATGTGTCTATTAAAATGACACCGCACGAGGCACTGTACGGTATCCCGGCTAGAACACCTTTCACATCCTAACGCCTACAACTAATTTATCCAATCCTCTAAAGGATGTTATGGATGCAAGCATTCATAAGTCGATATAATACACTTCGTAAGAATCTAGAAGAAGCACAAATAATAATGAAAAAAAATCATGATAAAATAGCTAAGCCAACTAGAACATATGCCGTGGCGATCAGTATACATACAAGTATATGTACGTGAATTGGTTTAAATTATAAAACTGACAACACACCTAAGTTTGAAGGCCCGTTTAACATTTAGAAAATTTAACGGCCAATAGATTTAGGTTCAAAATGTATCCAAACCCACTGATGTGAGAATAGTTCCATTGGCACATATCAGAATCTAGAAGAAAGGTAGTAATGGAGTGAGGGAAAAATGGTTGTATTTTAGAAACTTGTATAATAATTTATATATATATCTATTAATCATATTTGTATGTAAACCTATTCTTTTACGCGAGTTATTACATATGTTTACTCCATTTGCAGGTTTCAAAAATGAATCTGTTATTGTTAGGAGTGATATTGTGTATTCAGACATCTTTGTTGTATGGAAAGAGCGCTAGGACGAAAGAAATAGAATTTAATCATGGCTCGATTATCGAGAGAACAGACGATGTATTCATCGTGTCAAGTAATATAGTCATAGAAGTAGATATGCACGCAATATTTTTGCCTGAAGATGACGTCCTTAACTTAAAGAATGACCTGATGAGGTTTCTATTTCGCTTAAGGAAATGCACGAACGTAATTTTCATGCTAACTCAGAGATTTCGCTAGCTCAAACCCTAAGCGTCGCGGAAATGTTGTCTTATGACATACAAAATAAAACCGCCGAGGCAGAGGAACTTGCTCGTGACCTGCTGATGTTTGGTCTGTGCACACAATATCTCGAACGCCGCAACCCGCTTATTCTGGCTGACTAAACATCTTAGGATCTGTTGCGAATCTAGGCTTAGGAATTTCAAATCGCCTTAAGATAAATAATCAAAAGAAAAGAATTGAGTTTTTGCAACACAAAAACGATTAGCTTTGTCCGAATTCGCAGCCAGTTATCTTCAATCAATCAAATAATGAGTATCGTAAACGAACATTCAAATAATATCGATCAGGTCATGGAAGTTCAACATTTGCTGGCTACATTAGCTTACTATAGTTCGAAAATAGATCATATCCGTGTGAAAATATCACATTTTATTGAGAAATCAAAAGATTATGTAGAAGCTATTACGTTAGCGACAAAGGGTGTGTTATCTCCTCACCTCTGCCTATTAAAGATCTGACGTTAACTTTGGAAAACGGACGGGAGAAAACTAGGTTATATTCCTTTATTAGACGCCATAAAGTAGAGTTCTATTATAGCCTAATATCAGTCAGCGTTGAAAATTATAGAATTATGATCACAATACCTTTTGATTCTTCCGATGCTTGGCAATCATACAAAATAGCACCGTTTCCTACTTTCATGACGAATAACTCAAGTCCAGTAATATCCAATTTGACGGGGCATGTACTGATTTCTTCTGATAGGAAATCATTTACAGTCATTAAAAACTTAGATAAACTCACTCACTGTTCAGAAGCCATGAATAATAAAATTTGTACAGCTGACTCTTTTGAATTCTATCTTATATCAACGGATTCATTTTGTGAGTTAGGCATAGTGCTAAACGGCTCTCTCTCTCATACAAGCGAAGGTTGTCTGGGGAAACTTTATCCCTTTTACAGTAATAAATTCAATTACAGGATGAATAAATGGTTCCTGTATCCGTTACGATAAAGCCCGGATTCAAAACGTAGTACTGTCCGGCACTGGGACCACCGCCCATTCCCCACCCCCTATCTTTGTAGCAGCTGTTGGTTGTACGGGGACATCTACAAACTACCGTCAGAGGGGTCCAACACGATAATACGTGAGAAGGCGTATTTTGCGAACTATACTTGGGCGTCTACAATCATCCCATCACTACCTCTCCCATACAACGTGAGGGTGGCTCATCGTTTGACGCAACTGGCTGGATGAACACGCGTCACCGACTTATGCAGTGGAGAAAATCTTCGTTACTACATTCTGCTGGCCGTGTTCAGCGTGACGGCCATATTGGTTATCGCCGTCAACATCTTTGCTTGGCGTAGGCTGAGGCGTAAACAGAAGGATCTCCAAGGAAACGTATTGTCCCGTGTAGATGATGTACCCGTTAAACTCAAGTCATTTGAGTTTAGGCCCGCCTGAAACTGGCCACTTCATTTTGTGCCTAGGGAAATTGTCTGGAATTGTGTTGTGTGTGAAAAGCGGTCCGTATGCTGGCAAAAATGTAGGACAAGAAAGACTCACGCCTTTGCATTTGAACAGTTAAAGTTCTCCCGGGCACCTAATAAAATATTATAGCCAATATTATACATTAATATACTCCTAAAGGTATTTTTCGGGGCACCTTATAATATACCAGCCCTATATATTACATTTGTGCACAATTACACAGTTATACTATTATACCATTGTACAATTATATTTATCTATTACAAAGAGTGACAAGTACTCTTTAACAATTATCCATGATCATGCTATAATCTATGTAGTAACCACTATTCTTAATCAGGTTACCTATTATCATATTAATCATGTATACATGTTAATCTTTTGATTTTTACCTTTTTATTATTTGGGTACCTATATAGTTACCACAAACATGGATCTAGATTTTCCATGCATTTATCTTTGTTTATGAATATGTCAAAAAGGGTAAAATTTTGTAACAAAAGGGTATTGTAAACGAACCTTTTTAATTGCATTTAGTTCAAAAATTATTATGTTTATAACTAAACTATGTTACGAGCACGCTCCTAAGAAAACAATGTTTAAAGTAACTTTTGTTATTCAAGGCTTGAATAGGTAGCAGTCCGAGCCTAATGTAATAATATTATTTAATATTACAGTATCTGTAAATAAAAAACCCATGACCTGAGGTCATGGCATTAGGAGGGTCCTACGTGACCAATGCAGATCTAGATTACGCTATGCGCTGTCTGCAGTAGCCTGATTTAGCTCTGTACATTGTCAGCATTTTATATTAATGATAAACTTTGCACAACAACTTCCATGGGAAGCGGGTTGACCTGTTAACCTACGCCGGAAACTTGTAACTTCCGAGCGGCGGACTACGTATGTTTTTATATGAATCGCTGAGATAGCTAATGCTTTCCGCGCTCGACGTGATGCTTTAGAATGGCAGTTCCGTGCCAGCATTCAAACATATCGGTCTCCCGACCAATCTGCATCTCTTAGTATGGAGTTACAGAATAAAGTTGTTATATCTGTTCAACTTATCTGTTTGAATCCTCTCCTTTAGTTAAGAAGAACCACTCTACTAAGATATCACAAGGAGATGGGAGGAACCAGAAATACTTACGAATGACAATCGTAAGGAGAAACAAAAAAAAGTCTTTCGCAAAAGCGAAGAGACTTAGATATATATATATATATATATATAATATATATATATATATATATATATATATATATATATATATATATATATATATATATATATATATATATATATATATATAATATACACAATAACAAATGACTAACCTTACAAATAACAAAGTATGTAAGCCTTATATCCTAAAGAGTAACTAATTTCTTTTAGTTTTTATTTTGCAATAGCATCAAGTACATATTCTTTGGTAAAAAGGTTGTCTAATTTATTTGCATAAACCTTACTGAATATAAACTTGTTTTTGACATTTTATTTCCTATATAAGCAATCAAGTTTGGGTCTTGTGTCAATAGACCCAAAGATCGACCAGACCATATTCCTGCTACAAAATCTGATAGTAACACCTTTGCTATGTTTTCATCTTTCTTAGATGGTGTCGTGGAATCCAATTGAAGAATCTTTAGTAAACTATCAGTTTAAATTTTACAACAGCTTTTTAGTATTGTCTTTAACCAAATCAGAATGTTTTTTGACGGGGGACAAAAATAAAGGATGTGAATATTATTTTCAATATAGCCGCAAAAGTGACATGTATCTTCATTCGAGATTTTCATCATATGCAGCCTATGTTTGGTATAAAGTATTTAATGAACATATCTATAAACTGTATCTCTGCTCTTCTTATCAATGTACTTATTATTTACATACTTTCAAATCTGGGTCCAATTAAAAAGCGGGTACAATAACCAGTATATTTCTTTAACAGACACCTTAGGATGATTCTTTAAACGATACACTTTCCTTAAAACATCAGTCATCTCACTATAGTATGATGTGACGAAAATAGTGAAGTGTCTATGATTTTTATCAGTTTCCATCAAAACACTAGCTTTTAATTTACAATAAAAATACATACTTTCACAACCATAACACTTACTTATAGAAATTTTGTTAAAAGTACTGAACATAATGGCTTTCGATTTATTTAGAATATTCATTATTCCTAGCCTACCTTCTGTCTTTGGCAAAAATACGATATTTCTTGCAATTGGTTCACAGCTTCCATTCCATAGGTTCTAAATAAATTCCTCTGTATTCGTTTTGCACAATCCTGTGGAACTGTATATGCATTTGACACATACCACGTTTTTGCTAAAATTTTACAATTAATTAAAATACATGTTAGAAACACTGTCAACTTCCTATTCCTAATCATACCTATCAATTCGTTTATCTTACTTTCTAGGTTAAATTTAGATTAACACTATCTTGTTAATTATTACTATGATGAACACCTAGTATTTTACAGGAATCATGAAGGTAATGAAAACCATTTATTGGCCATGTTGATTTATTTCTCTATTTCCTAATGCCTAAAATTGAAGTTTTATTTCTGTTCAGATTTGCACCACTTACCTTTTCATAATCTGTGATTATATTAAAACATTCTAATATTCCTTTGTCACTAGTAACGATTATAATAGAATCATCAGCATATCCTAGAACAAAAACCTTTAAATTTTGGGGGAAATTCAATGACATGTCTACAAGCTTCCTTTTCATCATCCTGTAAAAAGGCTCCTGGTAGATAATAAATAAGATCATGGATAATGGACATCCTTGCCCTACCGATTTTTTTATGGGGAATGGATCAGAGATATTACCATTTATGCATAGTACATTTACAGCATCTGTATATAGCATTTGTATTAGCTGAATGAAACTAGGGTCAAAACCAAAGTTGCTCAATATAGCATATTAAAGGTCATGATCCACACGATCAAAAGCTTTAGACCAGTCTAAATTTATCAAGGCAGCTTGTTTATCATTATTATTTGCATAAAACATAATATCTCTCACAATGGAATTCGAGTTGATAATTGACCTATCATATGCACAACTAAACTGCTCGGGGGAAATAATTAAATGTTACACAATCTTCAATCTATTAGTTATTTTTTCGCTATTATCTTAAAATCCACGTTTAACACTGTTATTGGCCTTTAGTTTGTAATCAAACCTGCCTCTTTCCTTCAGCCAAAGCGTTATTATTCCTTTACTCATTTTAGAGATGGCCTTATATCTAAAAATAGGCTTTACTATGCTTACAAAATCAATTTAGATTTCATTCTAAAACTTTTTGTAAAACTCAACAGTGAGATCATCTATTCCCGGACTTTTACCTTTCTTCATCTCCCTCAATACTTTCAATACTTCAGACTCTGTCACTTCTGAGGTTAAAATATCATTCTCATTCCTATCAATAACTTTATCTGCTAAATTTAAAAACAAGTTTTGATAAGGCTTATCACATTTCTCTTTTTTGAAAAGTTTTTCAAAATAGTCCCTTATATTTAAAGTAATAGCCTTAGGGTACACCATTTCGCTACCATCATCCCTCTTTAACTTATTTACATACAATTTAGAGTTTTCCTCCTTCCCTAACAGGTATGTTGAAACTTATTCACCCTTTACTTTATCATCCACCGTTGCTCTAATTTTGACTCCTTCGCAGATCTCATCTTGAGTACTATTTATTCTTAATCTCAAAGAGTTCGCTAGCGAAAACTTGTCTTTACTTAACACACCTTTTCCTATTTCTTCTTTCAACTGGTAGTTCAGTAAATTCAATAAGCCATATTTTTCTTGGTTAATTTGCTTTGAACATGTGATAAAGAAAGATTTCAGCCGTCCTTTCGCATATTCCCACCAACTCAGAATATTTCAATTAAGAAATATTTTGAGTAATATTAATAATATTAAGAGGAGCAAAATATTTGCTCCTCTTAATATTATTCCAAGCCATAAGAAAATTGTCTCTTACAATATCTTTATCTAGAATATTACTATTAAGTTTCCGGTACCCTTTCCCTGGCGACGCTACATTTTCTAATTTCATGGCTAATACAATGGTCAGTCCAGCTAATAGGAATATTTTGAATATTTGCCACATGGTTATGCAAATCTTTTAAATAAAACCTATCCAGCCTTGAGCCATACTTCTCCCTAACATAAGCATACTCCACCTGCTGATGACATGAAACCCAAGCATCTATAAGTTTCAGGTTGCTTTTCAAGCTTACTAATTAATTTGATAGAAGTTCATCATCTGAACTGAACAATCTCTCATACAGGTAATAGAATTCCAGTCACCACCCATTGCTTATATTGTTCCTTAAGAAATATAAAATATCTGTAAGAAATAATTTCTCCCTTTCTTTTCTCTTACTATTCCCAGCAGGAGCATACACATTTAATAATTGAATAGTAATGTTCAAATAACGACAATTAACACTCATAACATAACCATCCTTATCATTTTCAAAATTCAAAATTTCCACATTACATGTTTTATTTAAAAAGATAGCTATTCCACCCTTAAGAATTTGTGTATAATTATTCAAACCTTTGCAGTATTTTTCAACATATTTCAGTTTCCCTTCCCCTTTTTAAATTGTGTTCTTGAACGAAAATTATATCCACTTTATAAAGAAACATAAAGATTATTATTTTAATTTGCTTATTCAAAGTATTAAGTCCATTTATGTTAACTGTAGCTACACTTAATGTGGATGAAATGAATTTTGTATGTTGTGTAAAAAAACATATACAATACTAGGTTAAAGTATAATACAATACTAGGTTAAATTGCTTTATGCTTCTTAGCACGCTTTCCTGTTTCATCATCTGGTGATAAATTCTGGTTCATCCTTTCCATGTTTTGACACTGGTCTTTCTTCAGCGTTATCTAAAGTTTATTGCTAGGGTCTGTTTTTGTATTCCATGTTTCCATTTGTATATCAGTACTGTAAAGTTCTGTTTAGGGCGCTAGCATCTCATAGTATGTTTCTTCACAATCCATTTTTCACTCTTCTTTTCCTTTTACTATACTTGCTGCTTCGTTTTCCGTTAATACCTCGTTTTCTTTAACCTCCTTATGAATCTCAACCTTTGTGTTTGACGTATGCAATTCACTGACACTTATTGGTTGGGAAACCCTAATTCCTGGCCTTCCTTCATCGTTATCATCCTGCTCGTATCCAAGACTATCATAAAAAAGATCCCTTTCTCAAATTTTCCGTAAACATTTTCTTCCCTTATGCAGTCCAAAGGTTCTACTAAGATAAGTTCTTCCTGCGTTTCTTTCCCTAGGTCACTTAAGGTTCCTTTTTGTTGTGACTTTCCAAAGTTTCATATAGTCATCTTCATCCTTTTCTTTCTCGGAATAATTTGTGGATTATTCTTAATAATTTCTTCTGTCGTGCAATCTAATACCTTTTCTTCCCTCACCTGTCCTCCCCCTCCCGTTCTCTCTTTCTCTGTCATGATTTATAAATATGTGCATCGGTATAATCAAGGCTTTAATTCTAATGAATGTCCAGTTGAGAGGCTCAATTTTAATTTGTAACACATAGAGTAACTCTAACCAGTTACCTATTCAAACCAATTTGAAAACAATTGGCTGCTTCTATTTGTTAACAAAGTTGAAAGGTTACGTGACAACGCATTTCTGCAACCATGCCGATAGTTATGTTCCGAGGTGGCCATATCTTCTTCACCTTCCTAATACAAGTATATGGCTGATGCCCTGAGTCCAGATGAGGATTGCAAAGAAGGTAACCAAACACAAGTACAATAGTCGCTCCACCATCAATCATAGTGTCTATCGCACAACTACTCCATCGTGCATTCAGATATGTCTCACTCTAATAACCATTCACAGTGCCACTACCCCAGAGAGAGAGAGAGAGAGAGAGAGAGAGAGAGAGAGAGAGAGAGAGAGAGAGAGCTGATCAATGCATAGATAAATCAGTCAACTGGCAGGTAATAACTGAGTGAATCGTTAGATAGATAAGACAATGTAAATTATTATTAGATTAAAGAAATCGTACAAAATGTTTACACTGAACGTTCAGTAGGAAGAGAGAGAGAGAGAGAGAGAGAGAGAGAGAGAGAGAGAGAGAGAGAGAGAGAGAGAGAGATGAGCGGATCAATGCACAAATAAGTCAATTGGCAGGTAACAACCGAACGGATCATATACAACAATGTAAATTATTAGATAGATAGATAGAAAAAAATAATGAAAAATTAGTTTACAGTGAAGCAACTTTCAGAAAAAGAGAGAGAGAGAGAGAGAGAGAGAGAGAGAGAGAGAGAGAGAGAGAGAGAGAGAGAGAGAGAGAGGAGGGCAAGTGAGGGAAGAAAGGAGAAGGTAGGAAGGATGGGGGTAGTGGTGGAGAAAGAGATTAGGATACTGATGTGTTCGTATGTAATCGTATCCATTTCTGGCTAATAGAGTTTTTGCCTTTTGGTACAGGGACAAGTGTCTTTATTCTTTACGATTAGTGATTCATGATGCTCTTATAAGTTACGGCACTGGGTGTAATACACTATAGCAAAATCTTGCACTGTCTTTGAAAACCATAGTAGTGATTTTGTCCATGATTTTGAAGAGATTGTTTTGTTACCTGGCTTTCCCGATTCGGTCGAGTCCTATCCTATCGAAATTTCCATTTAAAATGCCCTTCCTTTTCAGGAATATTGAACTGGCCATTATGAAATGTTTCCTGTTAAGGATGTGGATATACGTAGGGTTAGGAAATGATGTGGCTTTTAGGAACAAGACCTGTCCGATATTGATGAATTTTGAAATTGCTGTTGTTATTCGTTCTAAAAGAACTATAGATTTCACAGACAGTTCAAGCATGTTTTTGGGCAATAGGTCTGTAACGAACACTCGTATCAGTACGAGATTTTGCTATAGTGTATTACACCCAGTGCCGAGTATCATGATTGCAAGGAATAAAGACATTTGTTCCTGTACCAAGAGGCAAACACTCGATCAGCCAGAAATGGATACGAACACAACATTATAAAAAAAGCTCTGCCTAACCTCTCCCTCCACCCCCACCCGCCTCTTGCTTCCTTTCCTCTCCTTCTTCCTTCACCTGACCACCCCCCTCCCTTCTCTCTCTCTCTCTCTCTCTCTCTCTCTCTCTCTCTCTCTCTCTCTCTGAAAGTTACTTCTGATTAAACTTATTGTGTTAGATTTTTTTTTCCATTATCTATCTATTTATCTATCTAATAATTTACACATATTGTTGTATATATCTAATGATCAATTCGGTTGTTACCTGCCAGTTGACTGACTTATTTGTTCATTGATCCGCTTATCTCTCTCTCTCTCTCTCTCTCTCTCTCTCTCTCTCTCTGAAAGTTACTTCAGTTTAAACATATTTTGTACGATTATTTTCTATCTATCTGTCTATCTATCTATCTGTCTGTCTCATAACAATTTACATTGTTTTATCTATCTAACGATTCACTCGGTTGTTACCTGCTAGTTGACTGATTTATTTATGCCTTGATCCGCTCATCTCTCTCTCTCTCTCTCTCTCTCTCTCTCTCGTACTGTAAATGGTTATGAGAGTGAGAGATATTTCAAAGTATAGTGGAATACTAGAAGAATATATACTATGATTGATGGTAAAGCGACTGTTATACTTGTGTTTGGTTAAATTCTTCGCAATCTTCATCTGGACTCAGCGCGTCAGCCATATACTTGTATTAGGAAGGTGAAGAAGATATGGCCACCTTGGAACATAACTGACGACATGGTTGCAGAAATACGTTGCCACACAACGTTTAAACCTTTTTAGCAAAGAGAAAGCCGCCACTTGGCTTCAGGTTGGTTTGGAGAGGTAACTGGCCGTAGTTACTCTATGTGTTACAAATTAAAATTGAACCTCTCAACTGGACATTCATTAGAGCTAAAGCCTTGATTATACCGATACGCATATTTTTAAGTCATGAATGTTTATGTTGTGTGCATACACACACAGGCGCGCGGTGGCTACTCCATAAAATGGGAATCAAGTATAGGACCACTTAGTGTAAGCTGTATGTCAGGAAAGAGTCGATTGACATCGTGTGCCACAGGATACAAGTCCTACAGAACCTTCAAAGACACTGGGAAGAGGACAGGAAGTTAGTGTGCGTAGATAAAACAAGGGGCATAACCAGTATGAGTCATAACATGGAGTGGGTAGATACTATGCAACCTAACACTAGTGCCACTTACAGCCATCAGGTGCCACCAGGAGATGGGAAACGTTTTGTGTAGTTGCAGTTGGTACAGCCGATTGCTTCACTGAGGGCTCATTCTTCTGATTCCCTGCCAAAAATACCAGCGACGACTGCCATGGGGAATTGGATAGCGAACTGTTCCTACGGTGGCTGACAACACAGCTCCTGCCACTCCGAGAGGAGGCATTGTTATTGGTGATGGACAGTGCTTCATGCCACAGCATACTGATTGAGGAGGGTCGTTATCCCACCCACGCCATGCTCCATGCCACAGCATACTGATTGAGGAGAGTCGTTATCCCACCACTGCCACCATGATATCTGACCTTATTGAATAGTTAGAGCACGAAGAGATTTCCTTCCCACAACATGCTACAAACTTGATCTCCTCTACATATGCCGGCAAAACAGGTCAAAGCCTATGTACAAGGCAGATAATACCATTCGGGAATGAGGTCATGAAATCGTCTGCCTGCTGCCCTTTCATCCCAGGTTCAATGCAATCGAGCAGATGGGCGGGAGGGGGGGGGGGGGGTTTGGGTTGGGGGGAGCACATGAAATGATATGTGCCTGCAGGCCAGGATGGAGGATACCAGGCTCACTGTCACTGGCGAGGTTTGGACAGGGGCAGTACGTCAATCACAAGCTTCCAAGACACTTATAATTCAACTGATAGAATACAAGACAATACTGATCCTGTCATTATTAGCCTTGACAGTGACAGTGACGGTGATGTTCATTTGTTCTTAGATAGCGACGAAGACTATAAAAAAGGGCCTGGGCATCAACTTTACTCTTCCTATCAGCCAAACATGGTGACACTTCTCTTATTTAAGTCATCACCCTTCTCCTTTCCACAACTTTCTCTGCTTCTATTTCTTTTTCCCAATTTTCAAAAAGCTAATTTTCACTACATTTTTTTTAGTAGCATAGGGGTTTCCCTCTAATAAACTTCAACTCGCCTGTAGGCCGACACGGGTCTATGGGCTGTGCCAGAATCAAGGGCTGGTTGAATAAGAAAAATTGAATAGAGAAAAAGAATACACTAGAATAAAACATATAGCATTATACCTCACCCACATTCGAGTCCTTTTATGGGGTTACTTCACACCCCTAAAGACTAAGAATTAAGTAGACTTAGCTGTGGTTTATATCGGAGAATCGCCAGAAGACCGTCACTTTCTCTACAGAAATGGTTTGACGCTGTTGAACAACACAACCTAATTGTAGGATCCAGACACCTACTTGCAAAGGAAATTTTCAAAACAGGATTCACACATTAGCATTATCTGAAAGTATGAGAGGAATTAGAAATTGGTTTCTGTTTTCCCTCAATATGCGAAACTGTTTTTCCTC
>NC_087218.1:27357091-27394591 GCF_015104395.2 Macrobrachium nipponense | reverse complement strand
GATTAGGCATTAATTTGTAATTTTCGCTAATTTTAACGTCACCTCTTTCGTACCTCTTCTCACCTGCTCTTTCGTACCTCTTCTCACCTGCCCTTCCTATCAGGGCTGAACTTGGACTTGAAGAGTATTGGGAATGTCACTATTCATCTTAGCAACTTAGAAAACTAAGAACTAGACAGTAATATTTGTTATTTTCAGTTATTTTTAAGTTTCACCCCTTTCCTACCCACTCTGGTGCAAGTGATGTCTTACCCACACAGTATTCTTTACCAGATAGATGATAAATCATACTTATACCATGTTTGGTTGAAATTGCTTTATGCATTTTAAAGTGTATGTTGCACATACACAAAAACATCTATATAAACAAACACACAAACATCCATCGTTATATACACAGAATAAATTCTTCCTCTGCCATTGTAAACATTTATTTAAGAAAGTTTTACATCATCTCATTTATTCCAACATTAGATGTCATATCAGGACTTAATGTTATAAACTTTGTAAAAAAAATTCATTAGTTGAGTTAGATGAAAAAAAATGAAAATTAGATAAAGAAGCAGGACTGAAAATTCTGTAGGTGTGTGAGGATAACAATGGAAATGGTCAGACAAACAATTCCTTCCTATGAGAGACCTAGGGCAGTAGAGAGAAAAAGTACAAGAAAGAGTTTTCTTATATTTTGATTTTTTTTATATTATCAATAAAAACATTTAATTTATAGGAATTAAATGAACATACAATATAAACAAATATGTTGTTTTATTTGTTATTAGGTTTCATTACTTTTTGTCCAGAGATTTACCTTAATAGCATGCTTGTTACAGACTCGCTTGTTTGAGATAATTTAAATGTACACACTTATTGAACGAATTATTCTCGTTTGGATCATGAAGCAAATTACATTTGGTTGGAATGAAATGTATTTTCGTAAACAGATGTAATGTTGTATAAAAAAAAATTTGTTGTTACTAAAAAAAAGTAGAGTATTTACACAAATATTTATATGAAGCATTAAATGATTCAATGTGCATCATAAATATAAATATGAAAACGGAAGTGCAGTTATATACTCTCTCATGCTCATTTCAACTATTTTATTGACAATGCACGTACAAACACACAAATATAGGAAAGAAGCTGGATCACTCCCTCTTTACCAAAATAAGGAATCATTCCTGCGCGCTTACAGGCAATTCGCAAGAAAATCAAAGCTGTTTGCATATAACGTTTAAAGTCTATTTCTTCTTACCATAAGCTGAAAGCGACTAGGCTGAAGCACCCAACCTTGCATTGTCCGTTAACAATGATACCGAAGCTGAGTGATTAATCCACTTCCGGAAAGGTGAATTCACTGGAATTTATTTGACAGGCAACAAGAGCATTGCAGAATTATGCCCGGCTATAAAACAGTCCATGAATTACTCGGCGTTCAGGTTCCACACACATGGAGATACTGGTGATTCGTCGGATCTGCGTTCATGCGTGTTACTTTATGTATACATTTCGGCTTACTTACTTTTTTTTTTATATAACATGCATTCATACTTGTACCTTCTTATTGTTTTATATTATATAATAATATATATATATATATATATATATATATATATATATAATATATATATAATAGATAGATATTATATTATATATATATATATAATATATATATATAATATATAATATTTATATATATATTATATATATATATATATATATATCTATATATATTATATTAAGTATATATATATATATATATTTATGTATATTAGATATATATAGATATCTATATACATAGATATATATATATATATAGGTTAATATATCATATATATATATATATATATATATATATATATATATAGATATATATATATATATATATATATTATATATATATATATATATATATATATACTATATTTGTACAGTAGCTAATTTATCTGAGTTTAAGGAAACTGGCTTCACTAAGACCGTATGCCTTGTATGAATTTCTTTGTATATAATTTTACTTAATTTTTATCCTGAAGATGTTATCAAACAGGTGAAATTACCTCATCAGGCTGAAAATTAAATAAAATCACATATAAATAAATCCATACAAAGCACGCGGTCCTAGTAAAGCCAGCTTCCTTGAACTCAAATAAATCAGCTACATGAGAAATATGTATGGAAAAGTAAAACAATGGTTAATGTTAAAATTTTACCCTGTTCTTGAGGCAATTAAGGTAGGAAAAAAGGCTGTTTCTGTGGGTTAACTTACTGACATAAATAATTGTTAGGTTAGGTCCTTGCCCACTCTGGTCAGCTGCTAGAGCTGTAAAAAACTAAAGTGTTTAAATATAAAAGCACCTTGGCAAATTTATTACATACCACAGCCCCAGAAAAATTCATAATATAAAATGCATTATCTTAGGTTGAGAACGTTATTTACTCTATTTGTATTCCATATAAAGATTATTATTACCGTCCTAATTGTCGTGTTGTTACAATTATTCTATGATGCCGTTTTAGAGAAGCAAGAAATGACTGCCATGATTATTTTTTCTTATTAGAACCAATACTGTTGTTCTTTTATGCCTCCGATTTATCCACTGAGCATTTCAGTTACGTCTGAAATAATATTATATCTCGAATTGTATAAGATTCCATTTGACACGATTCTCATTTTGACCAAAAATTCCTTTGGAATATTTTGTAATATAAAAGGATATTATTTCTTGGTAATGTTATTTGAAGGACTGACATTTCGGCGATATCATTATACGGACATGAAAAAACATAAGTTTACTGCTTTGTAATCAATAATATAATAATACTAATAATATTTCGGAACGAGACCCTCTCATAGACAGATTTTCTTAAAAATGGTTGCTGCTTCAGCACTATTAATTTTGTGAAGAGTCTTCTCTATTTTTCTGATGACGGCTTTCTCGTTGCTGCTTAGACTGGTGAGCAACGCACCAAAGGGCATGGAAAAATTCGGTTGAGTCATTTTGGTTTATTATTGCTTATACAATTCTCTCTCTCTCTCTCTCTCTCTCTCTCTCTCTCTCTCTAACGCGACGTTCTGTCCTGATCCACAGGACATTATCCAGGGATGACTGCTTAGGGATTTAATTCAAGTGGCGAGTCCTTCTCCTTATATCATGATTTTGCGGGCTCTCGAGTAGGGTTTGGAGAACCTCTCCAGCAGGTCAAATTGTCATTGGTTCCTGGAAAGGTGACTCATACGTGAGCGTTTTCAAGTCTTGCGGACCCTCTCAGGGGGTTAATATCACTGGGAGCCTCTTGATTGGCTTCTACCTGAGTGACGTCACCCCTGGTATTATTCTCATAATGTGCTTCCCGTCCGGTGTTGTTCATTTCATGCGCGCTGGTTCTTTTGTTGGGGGGAAGGGCGTGGTCCTCCTAACACACATCGGTATCAGGAATGCTTCTTGAGTGGTATTGAGGGAGGCTTTTTTTTCGAGAATAAACAGCGCTTCTAGGAGGTCCAGACGTCGTGGGTCAGGGCCTCTCTCGATGATTTTGACATTCCTGATGGTGTCGTCTTTCTTGATGTCTTTTTGGTGTACTGCAAGGGCGTGCTGCCTAATGGCATCCTCCTGGGCGTGGCAGGAGATCCTTTTAGACAAGGGCATCATCGTCATGCCAATGTAAATCCCAGGGCATCTTTGGGTGGGGCATATGTATCGGTAGACAATGTTGGACTGCTGTAGGGGGTCTCCTACAGGTGGGGAGGGGTTGTTCTTCATCAGGAGGTCCTTCATGGTAAATAATGAGGGACACTCTCTTCCCTTCCTCCATAGAGCAGACTTGTTCCTCTATTATTCTCTTGATAGATGTTTCGCCCTCCTTGTATTGGTGGTGCATGAAGGCTTTGTAGAAATTTTATATCCTCCGGGGGTGGAATGTTCCTTTTCTCTTCCTCCGTCATGTACCACTTGTCAAAGATGGCCCGTGTTTCTCGGTTTATGAGTTTATTCGAGTATCCATTATTAATCAGCATCTGGGATGCTCGGTCGATTTCTAGGTGCCTATCCTGCCACGTCAAACAGTGCGGGAGTCGGCTTGCACGAAGATGTCATCGATAAAGCGTCAGTATGTGCGGGGACATCCATGTTTAGAGAAGACCCTCTCTTCCACTTCTCCCATGTAGAAGTTAGCGAAGAGGGCTCCTAAGGGGGACCCCATCGCTATGCTGTCCTTTTGGTGGTACATCTGTCCTCAGTGGGTGGTGGAAGGGGCTCTCTTCCTGCAGATATCCAGCAGGGTTCTTAATGAGTCTTCTGGGATATTTGGGGGTCTCTTATCGGGGTCCCTATCGTCTCGTCGACCGGGACATTGGTGATTAGGGACTTAACATCTAAGAACACCATGGTTCCCGCACTAAAGGAGTCGCGGGTCTTCTCCAAAATTCCACCAATGAGGTGAGGCAGTACCTGAAGGGGAAGTATGGAGTAAGAATTTTATTAAGGCATTTGGAAAAGGTGTAATCGGGGCGGCCGTTTGGCTGATGATCGGACGTAGGGGGTTGCCTTCCTTGTGGGTCTTCACGTTCCCATATAGGTGGTCACCTTGGATGGAAGGGAAGAGAGTGTCCTCATTATTTACTACAAGAGTTGGCGTACAAAGGACCTCCTAATGAAGAACAACCCGCCCCCCCACACCCAAAGGAGACCCCCTAAAGCAGTCCAACGTTGTCTACCGATACATATGCCGCGCACATCAGCATAACGACGCTGCGCCTATCCAAAAGGATCTCCCGCCAAGCCCAGGAGGGCGCCATTAGGCAGCACGCCCTTGCAGTACATCAGAAAGACATCAAGAGAGACGACATCATCAGGAATGTCAAAATCATCGGGAGAACCCCTGACCCACGACGTCTGCGCCTCCTAGAAGCGCTGTTTATTCTCGAGCAAAAGCCTCCCCTTAATACCACTCAAGAAACGTTCCTGATACCGACGTGTGTAAGGAGGACTACGCCCCTCCCCCCAACAAAAGTACCAGCGCTCATGAAACAAACAACACAGGACGTGAAGCACATTATGAGAATAATACCTGTGGTGACGTCACTCATGTAGAAGCCAATCAAGAGGCTCCTAGTGATACCAACTGCCAGAGAAGGTCCACAAGACTCGAAAACGCCCGCCGTATAAGTCAGCTTTTCAGGAACCAATGAAAACTCGAGCAGCTGGAAAGGTTCTCCAGACCGTACTCGAGAGCCCGCAACATCATGATATAAGGAGAAAGACTCGCCACTGGAAATATATGGGCTGCTCTACGAGCAAGAGCCCGTGCTGGCACAAGGCCAGCTTAATCTCAAACAAAACAACAACACTGGAATTCAGTCCCTCAGCAGTCATTGCTGGATAATGTCCCGTAGATCAGGACAAAATGTCGCGTTGGAGAGAGAGAGAGAGAGAGAGAGAGAGAGAGAGAGAGAGAGAGAGAGAGAGAGAGAGAGAATTGTATAAGCAATAATTTGGCTCGGTTGAGCCAAATTGACTCAACCGAGTTTTAACATGCCCTTTGGTGTGTTGCTTGCCAGTCTGAGCAACATTAAGAAAGCTGTCATCAGAAAAATAGAGAAGACTGTACAAAATTAATAGTGCTGTAGCAGCAACCATTTTTAATAATAATAATAATAATAAAAATAATAATAATAATAATAAGAATAATAATAATAATAATAATAATAATAATTATTATTATTCATTCTTATTATTATTACTATTATTCTTATTATTATTATTATTTTATTATTATTATTATTATTATTATTATTATTATTATTATTATTATTATTATTATTATTATTCATTTAGCATTTCTTTCTAGTTTACAGTAAGTAACTAAAATTAAAATAAATTTCTGATATCTGAATACCCATTAAGTGGAAAACTTATGATATTTCTTGTCATCATATGAATATCTTGGAAACTCTCCTTCTGAATGATATTAATAAGAACAATCTTAAACCCAATCTTAACAGAATCAAAATAATCTTCTAACAATTTTCCTTCCAAATGATAATCATGCTAATGTGGACTTTTCTCTATTTCCTAAGATGTCATTATGGTGCCTAGATAATAGCATTTGGAATAGGCCATTATCCCCAATGTCCTTCTTTTGGGATTGGCTTTGTTTTATGCACTGACTCCGTTACATAGGTTTCTATGAACGCAGAAGTATGGTATTGTCAGAATGCTATATTTTTGTTTTGTTTGTATGACTTGCGTAGTGTGAGAGTCTCACACATTTTTGAGTTTAAATTAATTATTTGTGAATTAAAATTCTCTATTAAAGTGATTTTCATGATAATGTGGATGGCCACTATCTCCATTGTCTAAACATCAGTGCATGCAAGGGACCTTCCACTTACTGCAGATTTTTTGCAATAAACACTTAAGTTTTTTTTTTTTTTTTTTTTTTTTTTTTTTTTTGTCAAATGCCCTGTTTCAATTTTGCATAAGTTTAGATAACTGAACCCAGCAAGAACTGTTTTGCGTCATTCATTTTGATCTTAGATGCCTATTGATTATGAGTTACAGTACAACTAAAATTTAATGACTTTGAATTCCGTATTTTTAGTATACAACAGAATACCAGCACAACAACTTTATATTACAGAAAAGTCAGATGAATAATTCACAGATAACGAAGACGTCTATTATTTATTGCAGATTCTTTGCCATATATATTCTTGCCTTTGAAATGAGTCTCATCGGGGTTTTAGGCATCGCATCACATTTTTAAGATTAATTTTTACTCACCAATTTAAGGGATAACCAAAATAAGGAATACTATCACTGACAATATACTACGAAAATATGAATACTAAAAATTCTAGTTGATTTTTTCACCGCTTAGGGTATGAATGGAGACCCTCTAAATATTGAAAACTATTTAAAGTGGAAACGAGAGTTAGCACCGCTGATTAGTCTTGCAATAAATGTATTTTTCTCTCTTTCTTTTTGTCAGATGCTTCTTTTTGATCTTGAAACTCAACAATGTTGACTGTTTTAAGCTGCAAAATCATTGTCGAAAATTTTAATTACTGACATAAATAAATTCCGAAGAACAGGCATAAAAATGAAATAATAAAAGAGGGGAAATTCTCTGTGGTTTGATAAAAAATTTCCAACTGCGTCTCATAAGATATCCTCAATGTTTATGAAAGAAGTATAAGGCTGCCTGCAAACAATGGATCCCAAGCAAACCAAAGTATTCGATTGACGCTTGGTATTTTGCTGCCAGTCGAAAGGCAGTACGTATTTCCCGACTAAACTTATAGTAAAACGGGAGTTCAGCTGTCTTTGTTGCTGTATGGAATAAAATGGAACTAAAATTTTAAGCCTTTTACTTCCACTAATTTCTAAGGCTTTATTGACTTTACGGAACTGTTAATAGTAATTTACAGTGTATTTATAATATTACAAATTCCCGATGCTATGTTTCTTCTTTTAAATAAGAAGTACAAAATCAAGGCAAAGTCAAAGATACTGGAGGGATTTAAAATTTTGTTACAAAACTAAACTATTAAAATTTAAACTCATGATCTGAAAGGCGGACTCACACCAACTGGCAACTTACAAATGAAATCATCTCTGAAATATTATACACTGAACTGACCACGCCATAAGGCACACATCAAAGAGCATAAAAAAAATTCACAAAAAACACCAGAATCCCCCTTACAATTAATTGGCTCTTTAGAGCTGTGAATCATAAAATATCGTACGGTTCGATTACTCACTTACACATTAGCAAAGCTTTACAGACACGGACCCTCGGATTGCAAAGTTACCCAAAGATTAATATAATCCATAAATACGCTCTCGATATCAAATGAATCTTGGCTGTGGAAAGGTGCGATGAGAGATAAACGTTTCTTATCTCTATTAATGTTACCCTGAGAAGAAGACCGTTCTATCCCTGCAACCCCAATCGTTGCCTCGCATTTCCATCAAAAGTTCTACTTTGGATTTTATTTATCAATAATTCAATCCGATATACACAACTGACTGATTCATTAATTTGTACATGACCGTTCATAATCCCAATATCTGCATCATGAATATCTTCCATCTATATTCTGCTTGCTAATCCTGAACGTTGTGAAAGATTGTCTGGGAAATAGAAGTTCTAGTCTTTTTTTTTCGACATTTTAAATTAGTGAAAAGTACATTGTGCATCTACCATACCCTATTGCCGCGTATTGCTCAAAATTACGTGTACTTTTGGAAACGATGTACACAGTACTAATGCTTGTATGATACCTGTTTTAGTTTTGTTTAGAAACTTGAACTTCTTTGTTCTTTAAGGTTAGATAACGGCATTTATTGAAAATGGCACCTTTTACAAAAGGCAGCTTAAATGCGTTATTTAACTGTAAGTATTCAGACGTTCTCTTTTTACTTGCTGACATACTGTACTCTCATAAAGAGAAATTTGACTAAGATGACCAAAGTTACTTCGCCTGTTACTGACATTAATTCTGGTTGTATAACTTCTCGATAGCGAAATATTTCTTGTGATGTTATGATGCCATGTCAATGTGATCAAACAAAATCCATTGATTGCAATAGAGATATTCGCATAAGATTATCCGACTCATATAACAACAACATTCGTCCTCCGATGATTTGCAGAAAGGGAGATGACGCCATGTATACGTCACTGTTTTCTGGGCTGTGATTGGCCTAGCAGCCCCATGTCAGCCACGGTGTATACACATCATTAATATGCTTCCAGTTTGCCAGTCTCGTTCAAAGTACGGCTAGTCCTAGTTTGGAACGGGATCACATTTTAAACAAAGTCGACGTTCTGGACCACCCTTCACGCCCTGGTGCATTCATACCGTTCGAAATTAGATTGTACTTGGTGTTTACTACGTCTATCACATTTTTATTCCGTTTCTCCCTGTTCTGAAAGACGTAGTGAAGACTAGCTCAATGTGAAGGGGGTATAATCAACAACGTAGACAATTACGTACCTGCCAACTTGCATCATTTGCAGGAATAAAATTTTTGGGAAAGTAAAGTATAACGCATTGTTTTTTAAGATAATATCAAAATATACTTTACCACTTTTCGAAACTGTCTGATTCGGCGGTAGTCAAGTAATTTTCACAACATTTCTTTGTAAACTATGGACACGTTTCTTATGTTGTTGAAAACTTGCCAATTTCGGCAGGCCGATTTACGCTTCAGTAATTTGCCAGATATTTTCTTACGATTGGAGAGCGAGACGTAATTGAAGATCTATTAAGTAGTTAATCTTCTAAAATTACTTTCAGGGCAGGAAAAAAGGAAAAAAGAAATCTTACGATACTTTATTTTTTAGAAGTTAAATTCAGATCTTTGACTACTGTATATTTGGGTTTAATGCTTATAGAATCTAAGAAGCGAACAGCATTTTATAACTTTTAATACCACTGAAAACGATAGAAAATTTCAAGAATTGCTTACAAAATTACCCACTGAAAGGGGGAGAAAATGTTTCGCTGGAATGAAAAGATATAATTGAACGAGCAATTCAATTGGCCAATTAACGGACGGTCTATTTCTGCCGAACCATTTGGGGGTCAGGTTGAAAATTCTACATGAAGGTGAACACAATTTTCCACGTAAGTAGAAATGGGTTACTGTGGACATTATATCGATAATAGGTGCCATTCCAGATGTAAAACCACCAAATTGTTAATAAAATAATCATGACAAAAATTAAAGTGTCCCTAGAAACAAAAATATTTTCTTTTATATCATAAACTCTACTGCTTTGAATACAGTTTCTTATCACTGGTTATATTCCTAATCTTAAAAAAAGAAAATAATCATATTTCCTGAAATAGGTAATAAGGGAAGAGGTGCAACTGTACTTTTGATAAATATAGCCTTTCTATATTAGCTTTTGCTTGCAAGCTTGGCACCCTTATAATTTTCCAATACTTTTCATCTTTGTTCCAAAAGAGTGACTTATTCCACTCCATACCAAGTTTTCGGAGCGGAAATTTACATGAGTATTGTCTTTATTCTATGTATGTATTCCTTCCCCAGTTTGTCTTTCATATCTTGGTGCTTTATTGCTTCTTCTGTTATCTGTTATTCAGTATCCTCTTGCATCTAGGTACTTGATGTTATTTTCATAAGGGAATTGTATTCTTTTCAGTATTAGGTGCTTGGCCTCTGTATGTTGACTAGGGTGCACTTTCTGTTTCAAACTCCGTCTTGGTGTGTCATCACAGTTCTTGCATTCTGTATTACTGTAACGAAATGATCATGAAATCTTAAACCTTTATTTTATTGCCCCTCAAAAGTTCAGTCCTGGTGTTACCTTGAAACTGTCTTCACCATCGCAAGGATCTTTCAATATTTCAAAAATCATTACTTTTCTGTTATGTATGTGAGGCATTTGATTTCTTAAAAAAGAATGAAAATATATGATATCTAATAATATTGTTCTGTTATACGTAAACATTAAGGTCCACTAATGATTTTAACAAATATTGCCAATATTGCCAATTGATCTCAGATTTTTCGACTACAGCTCGATACAGCAATGTAAATTCATGATTATGGATACATAAAACGTTGTAAAGTACAATGGACAAAACCAAAATGAGCAAAATTGTTTTTTTTTTTATTTGATGTTTAATTATTAAAATTGTTTGGCTTTTTTTGGTTTTATTTTCTTTTTTACCAGGCTATTTACGATTTTTTCCATTGAAATGTAGTTTACAATAGTCCAGATTTTATCATGAAACGCTGGCAGTCTCCCAAATGCTGTAATGCAGTTTGGAAGATTAAATTGTTTTCTGTTGGATTTTTTCGCGTCCTATTGAAACGTGGTAATGCTTTGTGTATCCTTTACCTGACATTATTTTCCTTGCTGGTTTTTCGTATATTGTCCTTTTCATAATTATAATTCATTTCATTTTACAGAGGTGATGGCAATCCCTTAGCTTTCTTCACTCCTGATATGTTTTTTTATTTCTTATTAGACGAACTACGTATACAGTTTTACAGTAATGAAATTAGTTGTATGATCTTTTCGTTTCTTTAAAATCTTTCATGGATATATCTCTGATCAATTATTTTGCGTTACGCTAATTAGTAAACATATCTGTTCCAAGATTGATTGAATTTTGTTTCCTAAGGAAAAAATTTCTTTGCTCATTTAGGAAAATTCTAGAGAATAGCGAGCAAAATAAATGAGAATCTTGATGTTCAGTTGATACATAGCTCCTTGGTGATAAATGGCTAAGTTTAAAATTTTTTTTTTTTTTTTTTTTTTGGGGGGGGGGAATTTTTTTTAGAACATACAAAACTCTTAAGGAAAAATGGATAAATATAGCAATTCCTGGTGGATTTCTGAATGGAATAAAAAGCTGGCTAAAGAAATCCTTTAAGGAAAACAATGACGGTTTCTTTGTTATAAAATTGGAGGTCGAAAGGGCGGAGACAGGTGAAAATACATGGAATATAATTATGTTCTACAAGAATTCCCGTTCCATGAAAACCTTGGAGATTAACATGTAATTCGGCTTAGTCTAAACTCTCCATGTGATGCACAGAATGAATAAATGCCCATTGCAGCTTCGTAGAGATTATGTGTATGCTCGTTGTGTCATACATGCACTAATTTTACTCTTTTAAGGAAGGACGAGCGGACATAAAACGAAATTTTTTGCCAAAAACTTTTTAGTGTCTATTTAGTGAAAACGGCCGTGTAAAAGAGAGGAGAGAAGAGAGAGAGAGAGAGAGAGAGAGAGAGAGAGAGAGAGAGAGAGAGAGAGAGAGAGAATCTTTCTAATTTTTATCGAATCCAAAATAAATTACACGTACAGATGTCCGTAATAGCCAATAAAATGTAGATCAGTATTGGTTACCAGCAAAGGAATTTAAATTTTCTCTAATAATCCATATATCTGATGGCTTGTGTTTACATTTCACTTACTTATACAAATTACGTTTTAAAATATTACTTTAAAAAATGTGATTTGATTTAAACACTGTATATCGCCATTTTTGGTTCATAACATATTTAATAATAATAATAATAATAATAATAATAATAATAATAATAATAATAATAATAATAATAATAATAATAATAATAATAATAATAATAATCTTAATGATAATAATAATAATAATAATAATAATAATAATAATAATAATAATAATAATAATAATAATAATAATAATAATAATAATAATAATAACTTTTATTTTCAGCTCAAGATCATATAAATAAAAATATACAAAGTATGGATAATAACACACACAATATAGATACAGAGATAACATGATAAAAAAATTTTAATCAGCAATGTCCACATATTTGCTGAAGTAGTATAAAAAATAGTAATCATAAGAATGGTAAAAACAGTAATAATATTGAGAATAGTTTAAAAAAAAAACGATAAAATTATGAGAATTAATGACCAGATTGTATATAACTAAATTCCAGCCAGGAACCTAAGGTGGTTACAGTGGTCAGGTCCAGAAGGCTAAATACGAAAATTGAATGTAACTAAACTATACTGATAATATTTACAGTAAAATAAAAAACTGGCATTAACAATAATCAAAGTAGTGTAATAATATTGACAAATTCTGCAGATGACACTTTGCAAAAACAGAGACTAAGTCACCTAGGGAACAAACGCATCATTTTCCCATCTTTCCAGCAATTTATATCTTCTTGCCTCACTGCTTAGGAAGCTTTGTATGAACGAATTGCTGTTGTTTCTCACATGGGTCATGGTCTCTCGGGTATAGTTCGTCCAAAGGGAACACCCATAGATACTGTAGCAATACGAGCGGAGGAGCAGCAGTTTCATATCTCGGTGACAGTACTTAAACCTCCTTACAATCATGTTACCAGTTACACATAGTTAACGATTTCTCTGTTCTATGTCTGCCGTATCTTTTAGGTCGTCCGTGATAATATGACCCAACTGGAGAAATTCCAGCCGACGATTTCCGAGGAAAATTTGTGGTTCTGCAATATGCTTAAGCATATTGGTTTCATTGTATAGGATATCAAATACCTCTGCGTATTGGCGGCAATTGTCGATGAGTTGCTGGAAACCTTATACAGATGGGGAAATCAGAACCATATCGTTAGTGTAACAGAGGTTGCTTATAGTGAGTTTGGTTTGATATTCAGGGCATCTGTGTATGCGTTAAACAGGTAATGTGAGAGAATGCCCTCTTGCCAAAGCCCGTTTAGGGAACCGAAGGTGTACAACAATATGTACTCCATTTGACACAGAATTTTTTTTCCTGAATGTGTTGTGTGGGGGGTGGACGTGTTGGAGGTCTCTATCACGTTTCTTTAAAGAAAAGAAGGGGTTTTTGCCCTTGGTTATTATACCTCTTATAGCAAACAAGGTGCTAATAGTGTCACCATGTAATACCCGGCGTGTAAGCCGGAGAGTGGTGTGCAATTGCAGATATACTAATATTCTTTCTGCTGCAATCAGTGCCTTAGAAATCTTTCAAATCAGAGCTACTCGAGGCCTATTGGTTCTGGGAAATGGGTAAAAGAATGCAGTGTATGTGTTAGTGCTTGACAATTCCTTTACCACAAAAATGTCATGAGACCAACCTCCAACTGTTGAGCAAGTGACCTTGGCACCTACCGGTGGCTGTGCCCCACACACAAGTTCTGTAGTCGTGAACAATTGTCTTTATTTTATACAATACCAATCGAACCATTCCAACGTCGAGTCCACTGTGATGTCTTCTCCGATGAAGAAATTAACGTTGCATATACGAAATGCCAAGATCTGATACCAGAGAGCATTCCCAAGGAGTGATCAAACAAAATACCTGTCCTCTCACAAGAAAATATGATATATCACTAAGTGGCTAAGGACCTGCTCGGTGGAAATCTACGCGGATGACCCTTACAATCTGCCTCCAAAGGGGCCTGTTGACCTAAGCCTTCCTGCGGTGTACCACATGGCAGAAAATGCCTTCTAAACGGCAAAATCACCCTCAGAAACAATTGGAAAAAACTTGGAAAAATCGAGGAAACAAATGATAAATTCACAAGAAAATGGGACGTGGCCAAATTTTCTCGCACTGATCTGAGATGCGATCAAAGGAGTGAAGGATTCGATAGACAATCGCCCAAATAGCCATCAGACACCTTTGAATGCGGCATCCAGTATTTCTTTGCCCCTCAGCAACACAGGAGTGCCCCCATCACCTATAGACCATTCTGAGGGGACTGTTGGTCTCCCTATTACCAGCCCCCGTGATTCTCCCCACCCTATCTCTTCCCCCCCCAACCCCCTATCGTAAATGCAGATGAGAGTGATCATGAGGGGTCTCGTGGCTGGCAGATACAAACAAGCAGAAAGAATAGGAGAACCTCTCGTTTGGCCGCTGGACCGGAGCCCAACAGGATTGCCTGCCTATTTCAACACCTCGACGTTCTTAAAGGCGAGAATTTCGGTCCTAATATATTAGTGTCAAGATATCCGGGACCAGCCACCCCCATGGGAACTTACTGACATCCCAACTAGGGTCATTTCCACTGCAAGTGCCAGCCAACCGCCCACGGCAAGTGACCGCCCACTCTCCCTGGCTAAACCCCCATCCACCCAAATGATCACAGCATTCATCTCCCATCTTCGTGAGTAGCCATGGATGCATTAAACATAATCTCTTGGAATATTTTTGGGCTCAGGCGGAACATTCCTCTCCTAAAAATGTTCTGCAAAAACTTCAAAGGCACCATTGCATTGCAAGAAATGCTCCACTGGCCACATGACCTTGTCATCTGCGGTTCAATACATGAAGAATTTAGAACCTTCTCGACTTCATCGATGCAAGTTACAGATAAAATCATAGCCGGTCGCTCAAAAAGGGGCATTTCTTTCCTGTGGCGCAAATCGTTAGACAATATGATAAAGGTGATGACCTACAGGAGTGACAGATTGCTGGGGCTTCAAGTGACAGTAGGGAACTCTAAAATCCTAATAATTAATGTTTATATGCCCTGGGAAAATAACAGTAATTTCGACCATAACTGCAGTATTATTCATGATTCTCCCGCTGATCATATTTGTATAATCTGAGACCTTAATTCCCACCCCACAAAACAATTTTATAATGAACTTACTCCCTTCTGTCAAAATCATGTTCTCCAAATTAGCGATGTAATGCACCTCCCTCCCTTCTGTTCATATGTACATAATAGAGCAGACACAATTACAACCTCCTAGCTGGGCCACTGCATCACATCTCCACAACTTCATGATTCTGTTATGACCTGCAATATCTGCTACGATTTTTCAACGGGCAACGATCACATCCCTTTTCAGGTGTCATTTAGTCCCCATCCCTCACTACTGTGAACCCCCTAACTGACTGCCCACCAGCGGTAAACTGAGATTTAAAAAACCAACAGAAAACGAGATACTTTAGGGCTACCACGAAAACCAGGTTGCGGTCAATAGTTCAACCGGCAGACGCCTTACTTTGTACTAACACAAATTGTAGAAATGATCACCACAGGAGGGATCTGAATGAATTCATATATTGACAAGGCCTATGCTGAAGGCAATGGTACCTTACCTGGATAATGGAGAAATCTGTCCTCAACAAAGGGGTCCAGGTAAATCATATACAAAATATGACAGCTGAGGGCCTGTTTCAAAAGGATGAATTATTAGGTAATCAATGAGGTTCACTTTATAAATTGTATTTAAAACAAAAAAACACATATCAGAATAATGAAGTGTAAAGTCCTGCTATAATAAAAGATTCACAACAATTAGGTAACTCTTTGAAGAATTGCTAAAGGGGGCCTACTTCTCGGTCTATGCCTGAAACAGACCAAACAGCGAACTCCCTGGTAGTAGAATAGAAAGCTCTCGGGATTCCACAGAATCCCAGGCACTTGAAAACTTGCCAGCCGAGAACTCGCGATTTCCAGGAATCTGAACACCTGGCAAAACTCATGAATCTCGTAAGAATAACCATCAGGAGGGATCTCCTCTTGGCTTCCTATGAAGCTGAGAAGGGACAGGCATAGCACCAGTCTTAAGGGCCCCATAGACGATATGACCGGTGGATCAGGTTGCGTTCCGTCTCCAGCATCCAGGAAGTTAGGATTCACTTCAGTTTGACGAAACCTGGTAGAGTTAGGACGTTTACGCTCCTCTCAATGATGACGCTAGACTGACTGTGCTCTTGCAGCAGAAACTGGATAACCTCGGAGAAAAAGGAGAGCCTGAACTCAAATATGGTTAGAAAAATTAAATAAATTCTCTCACGATTGTTTATTTACTGATTTGAAACTTTACCCTGGTGACTGGTTTAATTACACTGAGAATGGACGAGCACACTGACATGTCTGATATGGAATTATTATTAAAAAAGGTCTCCCACCCCATACACACACACACACACACACACACACACACACACACATATATATATATATATATATATATATATATATATATATATATATATATATAATATATATATATATATTTATATATATATATATATATATATATATATATATATATATATATATATATATATATATATATATTGATATGAGAGAGACAACCAAAATCACTATACAAGGTTGATGAACACAATTCGCTTACGTGCCATAGTCGTTCTTTGAGGCATACGTTAATCCCAGAGGCATGCAAAGCAATTCATTGTCTAGTGGTATACAGTTCAGCATGCAGTAGGTCTATAGTTTCATTAAAGCAGAATAGGCCCTTAAACTTACAGTTCTGTAGCCAAGTAAGTGTAGAAGTTTCAAATCTTTTTCTACACAGTTTTTATTTAAAACGAGAAAAATTTTATTGTTATTGAAATTATTATCATAAATTTATTTTCTGTGCAACAAATAACAATGTAATTTAAACATCAGTACTATACATACAGATATAACACACATGAGTATATATACATATATATATATATATATATATATATATATATATATATATATATATATATATATATATATATATATATATATATATATATTATTTTCTGTGCAACAAATAACAATGTAATTTAAACATCAGTACCAATCCATACTACCATAAACATACAAACATAACATACACCCACATAATACATACATAATATACTCACCACATATGATATATATATATATATATATATATATATATATATATATATATATATATATATATATATATATATATATATATATATATATATATATATATATATATATATATATATATATATCATCTTCTGTAATTTTCCAAATTATTTATCATAAGCTTAATTTTGCTATTGTACGACATTCAATAAACTCCTCCCAGAACTCCTTATCTGCAGATGCAGCTGCTATGTTGCTGCTTCATCGTCTCGTTGAAAATGAAGTAAATCTTGAGATCATGCCATAGACATGAACTAAATCGGATGTCAGGAACCTGGCAACGCCAGGTTGCAAGTTGGTCGGAGAGGCTGACGGACTCTGCCCACTTTTGGCCGGACGATAACCCTATAGACAGTGAGGTTTACCTCAGATTCAGATAACCGAATCCGGCGATCGTAACATCTATTGGGCCATTTAAACGCAGCCTTCCAAGAACTAGAACCAAGAGCACAGTCTCAAAAGGTTAAGCACTAGAGGCTCCCAAAACATAAGATCCTCAGAGGAGAATGTAAATCAGCTCCTGCCCCATGAGTGGGAAGAGCTAACGAAAGAACCCTGCCTCCCCAAAGGGATATGGTCCCATAGAAGTCCTTTAGGACTTCTGAACGGAATGTCCTCACTGATTTTCCAGGTGATCGGTCAGAGACCAACACACCAGACCAGGCCCTGGCTGAGCACTGGTGGCAGTACTGGCAGAGAGAGCCGAGACACCTGCATGTCTTGGCTCTGAACCAGGGCGGGGAGAGGTCTCTCCAGCACTGGTTTGGAATGCTCTAGCCTATAAGGACTTGAGCATTTCGAGTGTCTTGTCTAGGCCAAGCCCCGATGCAGCACCAGTCTTAGAAGTGGATTTCTTAGAACTGGCAACAAGAGCGCAAACCAAAGTCTGAAAGCAAGAACGCTTTGTGGTATGTGATTCGGATCATGAGCCCGAAGGTCAGGAAGATCTGACAATGAAACCCACTGCCTCCTCAAAAGGAGGCAGCTCCTTAGAAGGGCCATGTCAGGGCTTCTTAGGTGGGGTGAGAAGCAGCCTTCCTCTTCCTCAAACGGTGGGTCTTGGAAGAAGGGGAGATGGTAGCAGAAGACGAAGGCGAAAGTAAGGTTGAAGAAGGCCCTGCATCTCACAGGAGTTCTTCCCTGAATTCCTCTTTGAAATCTTCTATAGGGCAGTGGTTAGGAAGTACAGGAATTGCCATGGCAGTCAGGGCAGGAAGCACAACAGGAGCAGCCAGGGCGACAGGAAAATCGAGAGTGGCAACAGGAGCAACCAGGGTAACTGAGGCAGGAGAACTTACAGGAGCAGCCCGCCTGGCAGGAGCTATAGGAATGTCAGGATCAACAACAGGAGCAAAAATGGCAGCTGAGGCAGGAGGCACAGTAGGAGCTGTCCAGTGACTGGTCGCCAGGGAAACAGGAGCAATCAAGATAGGAGGCATGGCATGAGTACACAAGCACACAGATGCAACAAAAGGATGTACCACAGCATGCAGGAGTGTCAAAAGTGAAAGACCTAAAGACTAGGTTAGCCAACAGTGAAAATCCAGGCATCTACTGCTGCATCCATGCTACTCACTGTCAATCTGAGGAAAAAATAAAAAAAATATTATTAGACAGAGAGGTAGGCGGTCAAGGGCATAACATTTGTTCCTCTATCATTTATCCTCAACCTCTCTTCTTGTAAATAGGGTGTGACTTTATCTTTGTGAATTGCGCTGAGTGTTACTCTTCTCCGTTTGCGCTGTGGGCAATTTGCCGGGGAAACTTGGAAAGAATGTTACTGTGTGTTGTCAGAAATTGTTTTTGCTTTCGACAGCGCCCTTGGTAGCTGCCCATTCGTCCTTGTTTCTCTCTCTCATGAATCTTTCCTTCTGGCAGCTTCTCTTTCAGGAGCAATCTTTCCTTTTCACTCTTGTTTACTAGTCTGGTGAACATCACCAGGGCCTCCACCCGTTTTGTAGGGCAGTTCCTCTTGCTCTAAGAGGAACTGCCCTACAAAACGGGTGGAGGCCCTGGTGATGTTCACCAGACAAGTAAACAAGAGTGAAAAGGAAAGATTGCTCCTGAAAGAGAAGCTGCCAGAAGGAAAGATTCATGAGAGAGAGAAACAAGGACGAATGGGCAGCTACCAAGGGCGCTGTCGAAAGCAAAAACAATTTCTGACAACACACAGTAACATTCTTTCCAAGTTTCCCCGGCAAATTGCCCACAGCGCAAACGGAGAAGAGTAACACTCAGCGCAATTCACAAAGATAAACAGTCACACCCTATTTACAAGAAGAGAGATTGAGGATAAATGATAGAGGAACAAATGTTATGCCCTTGACCGCCTACCTCAAGACACACACACACTGGGAGAAGATGGCCTACGTTAGGCTATAACAAACCATTGTTTTGTATATTAATAGATATCAAAAAAACTATATACAGTATACGCAAGAAGTAAAAATGATCCCACAGGGAAACAAAAAGAGCTTAGCAACAGTGAGGCAAAGAGATTACAAAAATATGTCTGCACTGCATCATGGCTACAAAAGAAAGTAGAATGTTTACATCCGGGCAAGCTGGTATTTCACCTACCGGACGGTAGTTACTGCCTAACCACCTTCTTCAAGGGTTTAACAGCCGTTTTTCAGCTTTGCCGAAAGTAATTCCTAATGCAAAGGACAGAGGGTTTGCATATCTTGTAGGAACAAAGAAAAATTATTCCCTGAAAATATCGGAATGGATAAAACTAAAGAAGAGTTCCGTCTCTTGTTTGCAAAAAGAAAAAAAAAAAATTATAAAGTGTCATTTATAGATTATGCTAAAATTTAGCATTAATGTTGGCGGCATTAAGTAATTACACCTTTTTTCACACCTAGCAATTCTGAGGAACAAGAGTTGGGAACCGGGGGTTTGGGAGAATTAAAAAACCAGCTATATTTACCCGAAATTAAGGTCACGGTAATAACAAACCATAAACAAGATCCTGAGAAAAGTAGATTTATCGATCAACATGTACAGCCATATCCCCCAAAAATGGATACTAAACATTGTCAAACGTCAGTGTCCCAAGGACAAGGCCATATTTTTGGAGTGTGCATGTAACAAAGGCTGTCATTTTCAACTTAATTTCTAGGGCACTACCCTAACCTAACTTCCTTAACTTTACCAAACCTAGTGGTAAACGAGCTTACCTGGTGGGCCTTCCAGCCCCATGACAACCTTTGTCCTAGGTGTAAGGGAAAGATAAATTATATACCTGAGAAATAATACTCTAGTGACTTGGGAACTTGTTTATTTACGAGCAGTGCGTTACAAGTCTTAAAAGACGGCATATTCCCACACGTTAATCAAAATAAGTACAAAAAATAATGTACCTTAGTGTGGAGGATACAACGCAGAAAAAGCTTTCACATAAGCGTGAAAGCTTTGCCAAATTGTGTTCTATTTGTAATTTAAATATGACACTGCTAAATACCGACAAAATCTTTTTTTCCTCTGCAATTTTTTTTCACAAAATTTCCACGTCTCTCCACCGACTCTCTATATTGTTCGTATTGGCACGAGTTTCAGGATCAGCAAAATTAACACTGATTCACTTGTAGATGCTTGTAGCCCTTCTTGGCCAGACCGTCACATATTCTTTCCAGCAGTCGGAAATTGTTGTTATTCATGGTTCGATATAACCTTTACTGACACGAAGCAACACTTCCAAATTTCGTTGTTCAACGGCAACCATAAAGAACTCTTTAGATTCCCAATAAATGCCCCCAAATACCACTGACCTACTATAATTATCCCCACGTTATACCTCCTTTTCCCAAACTTAGATTTACCAATTTTGATGTTCAAAACGAGCAAACTTATACGAAAACCAATACGAAACATATTTAAAACAAAATGTTGAATATGTTACAATATACACATGAGCCATTTCAAACCCTGTGATCTTAAGATCTTTAATATTGAGACATAAAAATTGTACTTCTCTCTCTCTCTCTCTCTCTCTCTCTCTCTCTCTCTCTCTCTCTCTCTTTTCAACTAAACTTTTATCACAGCGATTATGCAATTCAAAAGGTAAAACTGAAAACAGGGCGTTCATTTAATAAGGCAATACCAGGTATACATTCGGATGGAAAGGAGAGATACATGTAAATACCACTACTAGGAGATAACGGGGAGTAGAGAAATATTTTGGTGATTATACGTGCGCGTGCTCACACCCATACATACACACACACACACACACACACACACACACACATATATGTATATATATATATATATATATATATATATATATATATTATATTAATTATATATATATATATATATATAATATATTATATATATATATATATATATATATATATATATATATTATAATAGTATATATATATATCTATATATATATATATTATATATTATATATATATATAAAATATATATATATATATATATATATATATATATTATATATATATATCTATATATATATATATATATATATATATATCTATCAGCATTTAAGCCAGAAAACATGCCAAATAACTTCTTTTACAAGAAAAAAGACATTTATAAGTTGCCCTTTCCTCACCATCAGCTGTTTTCTTTGGGTGTCCTGTGACTCATCTCTTCCAAACTCACTGTCCTTGAAATTATCTCCACAGGTAGTAGCGGGACCTTGGGCAGAAGCACATGCTGGACAAAGGAACAGGCCTGACCAAAGGCCCTCTGGAACGGAGGTGATAATACGAGAAGACAACTGGCGAAGTGCCTTAATTTTTCTCCAGCTGTCCTGGTATACACAACTCTCACCTGGGAAACATCCAGCTGCTTTTGCTCTCCCTCTCTTCTGGAGACCACCATTTGTTCCATTAGTCCCATAGTGCAACTCCATCTCCATTGGCTCCACAATTCAGAAAAAGTCAAGGTCGGCACGCTAACCAGGTACTGGAATGGAATAATTTTGATTGCAGTCAGGTAATGTTTTTGCCTCTTGTCTGTACTCCCTTTTCATTTCTCCAAAGTGACTTTTTCTCTGTTGGTGCAGCATCGCATTAACTACTTTGGTTACTGTAACTTGGACCCCCATTGTTACTCTTGATGCTGTAAATAATTCTCCATGTGTTGCTGTTACTAGTAGTTTTAATTCTAGTTGTGATATTCCCATTTAGACTAGGGTCTACTACATCGTGAAGTAGCATTGTTGCTCTTGCTAAACACCACCCTCCTTAATTAATAAAGCAACACAAGATTCTCTTCTCTGCAAGCACCTAGTAATTCTGTATCCCTGTGAGTGGACCTTGATGTGAAATAATTAGAGAGTATTATGTTTAACACTTCGCCACGTGTCTATTGCCTTATCATTGACCGTGTGATGCAATCTATTTGAAGGTGCAGATATCACCTGCCTTATTTGTTAGGAATCTGGAACCCTTGGAAGTGACGCCAGGAACCATTAATTAATTCACTGTGCTCAAAACTCATTTCCCTGCCCCGAATTTTTCTGGTCATACAAACCAGTTGACCTTCAGTTAACCTCATTTCATTTAATCTCTGGGCCATTGCGAGTATTGCCACCCTTAAGGTATAAATTGCTTACTCATGTAATTTGTGGTAAATATACTTCAGTTAAACTAAATCTCAAGAGTTATTATATAATTTTTCCATCCATTTACACTGGCGCATTCAACCATAGAGTTTATAATTATGATTCCGTTCTCTAACAGAGAGTTTCAGGAGTTTCAGTAAGTAGCTACTACAATTTTGCAGATACTGAGAACGAGAATTCATAATATATAGATATATAATATATATATATATATATATATATATATATATTATATATATATATATATATATATATATATATATATCATTCAAGCTACAAATGTCTTAATATCTAAATTCGTCTACCTCGGAATTGATATATTTTTCATATATGTACCAAAGGGGAATTTTTAGTTGATAATAATTTCGTCACCATGGGACGAACCACCGTCCAAGTGGACGGGAACGAAATCAGGACAGACAGTGACGCTATCCAATCAGCCAAAAGAGAAGCTTGGTATGTTTATATCGATTCTGACCTTACAAATCACCCTCGAACTCGGTGCTTTCGTAATTAGAATCGAAATGTGTGTGTGTGCGTGTGTGTGGGTGTGTGTTTGTGTGTTTGTGTGTGTGTGCTTGTTGTGTGTGTAATTAATCCAAGATATTTCAGAGAAAGGCACTATCCATTTAAATTTTAATATAATATGCCGACGTTTCACAGCTCACAGTTACATTTTCTAAGAAACAAACATCAAACATGGCCAACAGTAAACTAATAAATTTACTATTATAAATTAGAATTAACAAAGCACTCAGAATAAATTTACTAAAAACTTTACTAAACTAACAATGGCAACCTACCCAGAAGGAAACTAAAGACAACCTACTGTGCTCGCATTGAGTAACACAAAAAAGAAAAAAAAAAAAAAAAAAAAAAAAAAAACAATATAAAGAGGGTACACAAAGAAAAAAAACTCAACAAGACCATCAAACAATAAACAATTGTATGGACGATGTTTGGGAGTGTACCGGTTTTGTAGTAAATTTGATATTTTCAAGTATTGTTAAATTATTTTCTTTTAATACCCGTCTTATTATTGAAAAGTCTTTATTTTCTATAGAAGCTTTAAATTTTCTGGAAGGATTCCTGATATTAGACTGTTCACAGCTTGGCAATCTGCTCCCAGCAACAGGCTTTTACTACATCCCACATAGATCCCCTGAGTACTTCTGGGTCATAATTTTCTGCTTATATAGAACGTTGGATGCAAATAAAGGACTGAACTTGCCTTGACACTTGAAGAGAGACCCAACTGTTCTTGGATTCTTCGGAATGAGTTTTAGGTTAAGGGCCCGTAATTCATTTTGAATGATGATTAGCAATTTCTTTCTGAAATAATCATCTTTTATATAAGGGAACGCGGCGTACAAATTCATCTTATGGACAGTGTAATATAGAGTCGGTGGCGTCATTTTTTTATTCAACTTACTATGTAACTGATTAAAAAATAGATTTTATGGACAACAGTTGCTCTTGAAATAATTTGTAAGACTTATTTCGTCATGAAAAGTCAGCCAATTAGACAGCAGAATAAAAGCCATATGGAGGAGGGTAGAAATGGCATTTCAATTTAAAATTAAAATAGCAAGCGCTATTAAAATTCATCCCCAGACTCGTAAAAGTACGTTTACGGTACATGCCAGTGTAGAAACCTGCCGGGCTCCTGGAAACAAGAACGTCCAAAATTGGAAGCTTGCTGCTAGACTTTAAGTTAGGGTGTTAGTCCAAGGAAGCCTGCATTGGAAATCTCGTTTAAATGAGAAGAACGTGTCATCAATATAACGTTTACAAAATATAAAGGAAGAATCGACAAGAGGCTGATGTGCATTATGCGCTCATAAAAGCGTTGGCCAAAGTAGGTACTAAAGGATTTCCCATGGCCATTCCTTCCGCCTTTTTATCTAAAACACCATCTAAAAATGAAGGTCGTGTCCAGCACTACCAACTCTACATTTATTTTAAAGCTGGGATATAATATATATATATATATCATATATATATATATTATATATATATAGATATATATATATATATAGAGTATATACATATATATATATATATATATATAGTCATAGATATATATATATATATATATATAATACTATATATATAAGAATTATATGCATTGTCGACACAAATATTCAACATTAATTTCCACATAGTTTCATAGATGCTTCACTTAAATTTGAACAGAATATAAAATGAAAACTTTCATATTTAAGGAGTACTCCATTGAATTATCTTGAAGAAAAGCAGACATGTCTGAATATCATCCATTTTATTCTTGCTTTCCGCAGGTATGGGATCCCTGAGCACAAAATAATATGTGTAGCAAATCTCTTCGAATAGTTGGAATTAGGAGGAATTGATCTCGATTATGTCTCTTGGTGTTTGGATGAGTTTGGATAAAACTCTTCACTACGCATATAACGACTTCATCTGTAACTGTTTACAAATATTATGCTTTCATAAATTTATACACCAAAATCCTCAGAGCTAATATACATACAGACAGAGAGAAAAACAGAGAGATAAATAGACACTTACATACACACATGCGTATATATATATATATATATATATATATATATATATATAGATAGATATAGATATAGATATGATATAGATAGATATATATATATATAGATATATAGACAATAGAGATAGATAGATATATATATAGATATATAGATAGATATAGTATATATATATATATATAGATGTATGCATATTATATGTGTATATATATATATATATATAGAGATATATATATATACTATTATATATATATATAGATATATATATATATATATATAGTATATATATATATATATATATATATAGATATATATAGATAGTAATATATATATATATATATAGATATATATATATAATATATATATATAGATATATATATATATATATATATATATATATATATATATATATATATATATATATATATATACATATATACTATATATATATATATATATATATATATATATATTAGATATATATATATCATATATATATATATGATGGTATATGTATAGATATATATATGATATATATATATATATATATATATATATATATATATATATATATATATATATATAAGTCTATCACATTACCGTGATTCATATACATATATCGAGCTATCAAAGTCCTTTAATATCTAATTCGCTCTACCTCGGAATTATTATATTTTTCTTATATATGTTTAACCGAGGGGGAATTTATTAAGCGATAATAGCAATTGGCGGCCGATAGGCGCGAACCATCGACCTCTCAATTGAGGTTCGCGCCTGTCGGCCGCCAATTCTATTATCGCTTAAGAAATTCCCCCTCGGTTGAACATATATGAAAAATATATTAATTCCGATGTATTTGAGCGAATTAGAGGATTAAAGGAAACATTTGTAGCTCGATAATATATATATATATATATATATATATATATATATAGATATATATAATATATATAATATATATATATATGAAGTGTTGTAAAATTGTTTTCAATGTGTTCAGATTCCTTATTTTGCTTAGAGTTAGTATGTTCTAATAATGTATTTTCAGATTTCGCATAACATAATTTAAAAGTTAAGAATAACGTAGGAAGTGAGAAGAAAGAGATAATGGTATTGTCTATTTGAAGCAGGAAAATAGCTGTCCCCACTTGAGGCTATGTGTTTATATATATATATTTTTTAAACAATCTTTTGATGCTCATACTTGTTTCAGACTAGTGCCTTTGTTGAAAAATCACGTGAAGGATTGCATCATTTTCCATAAGCATAAAATGTTTCACATACGTCTGATACTTTTCATTTCATAGAAGTAGTTAGAGTTGTTTTGGTATTGAAAACCATCTAATAGTACTAGTCAATTAACTCTTATATCTCTCGATTTGCCAAAAGAGTACTTGTCGACTCGTAAGTAGCTTAAATTTTGATGTGGAAAGTTTGTGACTTCACTCAATGAAATGACAAAACTTAATTTCATTCGAGAAGATTCTATAATCATATCTTTCATTTTAAAAGACTTTTATTGTGTTAATTAGATCATGTAATAATAAATGTTATTTATGATTGTAATCTCACTTCCTCTCTAATTACGGTATTAGCTGCCTCTCGTTCCCAAAATAGTTCCCCCCAACTGTGGACGAACGGGTCTTCTCCAGGATGCAGCAACCCCTGAGATATGGACGTTATATTGACGACATCTTCGTGCAAGTCGACGCCGAGGATGAGGTAGAATCCCTCCGTCAAGCATTTCAGCAGTGCAGTGTGCTGAATTACACAGTTGAACTCAGCTCCGACGATCGGCTCCCCTTCCTCGACGTCCTTGTAAGCAAGACGGAAGACGGTCTCCATACTTCCGTGTACACAAAGAAGACCAATCTTGGACTTTGCCACAACGGTGACCGCGAGTGCCCCGCCAAATTTCAAAAGCACCACCGCCAAGGCCTTCGTCAGAACTCTCTCCCACTGCTTGACCTGGTAGTACACTCACCAGGAACTTAACCGCGCCTCCAAAGTACTTTTGAATAACGGGTACTAAAATAAGTTAATCAGAAAGGAAGTCCGCACAGCCCTGGAGAAATTGCACGGTAGTGAGAGCCCGCTGCCCCGCCCCCAGGATAATATCAAGCTGTACTACAAAGCCTTCATGAGTTCCCATTACCGTGAAGAAGAGGACTCCATTAAGAAAGTTATTTCTGAAAGTGTATCCCCGACCGACGACACCAAGAATGTCGACTTAATCATATATTACGAGAATCGGAGGACGCGCGACCTTATTATAAAAAATAACCCTTCTCCACAGGTACGACAATCCCTGAAGCAGACGCATGTAGTGTACCAGTATACATGCCCAGTCCACAAATGCAGCGGCGCTTACGTAGGTATGACTACCATGCGACTGTCAAAGAGACTCTCATGCCACGCCCAAGAGGGAGCTATCAAGAATCACGCCCGCACCAAACATCAGGAGGCCATCTCCCGGGATGTCATCATACAGAATACGAAGATCATCGGGAAGGCACCTGATGCCCGTCGGTTGCACCTGCTGGAGGCGCCTCTCATCCAGCAAATAAAACCTACACTGAATACGACGCAGGAAGAATTTCTCCTCCCTACGAGTATGAGAAGACCTGCCACCAACAATGACACCACTGATCACGACAACTCCACGGTCGACAACGCCCCCGAACGAGGTACTCCTGCAGTCGATGGAAGTCAAATTAGCCGTGACGTCCCACAGCGTAACGCAACGCCTATCAATGTTACCACTTCGGCTGCAGGATCAGCAGCATCGCAACCATCGGCTCGGAGAAAGTGGCTTGAGATCTGGCCCAAACCACCAATGAAAACGAAAACTCACCCCCACCAGCCAATAGGAGATGAGCATGGGGCAGACCCCCTGCTGTCAACCCCAAATATAAGGAGGACGGACACCACACCAAGATCAGTCCACCCTCAGCTTCCCAGCCCGATGATGTCTGGCAGCTCCAGACGAAAGCTCGCTTTAAGAAAGAGAATCAGAGAGAGAGAGAAAATAGTTAATGGCTTTGATGACTATGGTATCATAGTTTATCTGTAAAATTCAAATATATACACCTATTTGGACACTGTATTTGATCATGACCTCTATAGGCGCAAAATAAAGAAGAATCTCTACAAGTGCAACGCTGCTGAAGTAGCCATTACTTTTAATAAAGTATGCTTGAGAGAGGGTCTGCTTCCTAAGTACACTAATTTGTAAAATTGTAATTGAGCGTACCAATCCATTGAACCCTGGCAAACCTTAAATGCAAGAAGCAATTGCAAATATGAATGAAAATGCACTGAAATACCAGCTAGCTTAAGATCATTGATTGGTGTTGCATGTGCTGATTTAAAAAATGAAGGACGCTCCCTTATGTCTTCAACTTCAAGTTTATCAAGAAACATAAGAAGAACAAGAACAAGAATCGATTATGTAATTCCCGAATAATTTGTGTCTACAGAACTGGGAAAGATTTTTACTCTATGATAGTGGAATGGAAGACGAAAACAGAATGTTGATTTTTGGTACGACTGCAGGGTTGCACGATCTAGAAATGCATAAAAATTGTGCATGCAATGGAACACTTAAGGTTTGTCCTGAAAAAGTTCTATCAGTTGTATACTCTACATGACAACATGGGACATGAATCCATCCCATGAATTTACGGTCTCCTTCCGAATAAGACTAAGAAATCTTACAATACGTTTTTTCTGAAGGTTAAAGATCTACTCGAGTCCCTAAGACCGAAAATCTAATTATTGATTTCGAACCAGCTAGTTTTTTTAAGTTTTTCTGACATTTTTCTTTCTGCAAATGTAACAGGCTGTTTTTTTTTTTCATTACTGTAAGAAAGTGATTGGGATTTTAATACAAAAGTAAAGTTCCTTATGATGGGACTTGCACTCATCCCGCCTCCAGATATCATCGATGTATTGACAGAGCTGGTTGATGACTATGACTTGCCACAAGAAGTTGTGCCATATTTTGAAACGCAATACTTTGGGGGAGAAATGAGCTGCCAAACACCAACAATGGAGAAGGTTTCCATAAAGCATCTGTTACCAATACACATCCAAATTTATAGTTTGGTACGTATTTTCATGTTACTGCATTTTGTGTGACTATCCTTAGAAATCAATAAATCTTATCCTCAGGCTTGATTATATTGTAAAGAGTAGGAGTACACAACTTTTCGAATTTAGATGGACCATTTAATCTTTTTTTTTTTCTTTCTTTTTAATATAATATTTCAGAGCGTGCGATAATCAAGTCTCCGTTTCAGGCTAAATTTATCAGGATATTCCGGGCATTTCTTGCGAAAAACGGCCGTCTATCTCGTATTAATATTGTTAAACGTATTATGATTTACCCTTAACCAGACCACTGACCTGATTAACAGCTCTCGTAGGGCTAGGAACCAATTGTTCACCTAGTAACGGGACCTACAGCTTATTGTGGAATACGAACCACATTATATCGAGAACTGAATTTCTATCACCAGAAATAATATATATATATATATATAATATATATAAATAATAATATATATATATATATATATATATATATATATCTATATAATATATATATATATATATAATAATATAAAATAGATATATATATATATAATATATAGTACACTTTTTATCTAATCCGTAACAAAATGTAAACCGATTATTTTGAAACTCGCTTTCAGCTTTGAGCAGGCATTTCCCGCCCAAATTGACATCTTAGCGAGGACAAATCCATACGAGCTGCTGCAGAAAAAACGTGAACTCTCTTTCATAGTGTCCTATTTCACCAATTTTTTAGGAGTCCATGTCGACCATTTACATATATATAAAGGCAGTCGACAGGAATTTGCAATATAATTAACTCTATTACGACCCTTGGATGCCACGTGGCTTTTCCACGTTATGCAGTGAAACATATTTAATAATATTACTTAATTCTCCATTAATACTAAAACCACCATCACAGCAATTCCATATCATCTAAATGCTTTATAAACTAATTAAAACCAAGCGTTTCTTATTTTTTGTAATCTTTTGTATTGGAATAAATACGCTCCGTTACAATGAGCCAGTTCCAGTTGTCGTGTATTTGAATTTCTAACTCAATGAAAAATTTATTGTAAATACATTTTCCAGTTTAAAAATATAACGCAATGAACCTAATAAGGATAGTTAACCTAAGTTTTTTTTTTTTTTTTTTTTTTTTTTTTTTTTTGTGTGTGTGTTGTTGGGGGCCTCATATTCGTTGCCTAGGGAACAACTGATTTATTTCGGGAAAAGAACTCTATCATAACCAATGCAGAATATTTAATAAAATTACATTATAATATAAATCTCAATGAAGGATCCACATATTTTTTTTAATATTAAGTATTACAAGATTGAGAAAGAGTTTGTAATTGGCAACATTAAAACAATTCTTCAAGTGTTTTTTTTTTATGCTTTGGCGATAGTACTAAATTTCATCCGCTACTCATATGCGTTACCTCAAGTTATAGCATTAATGAATTGTCTCATAAAAAAATTTAACTTAGTATTCGTACAAAGTTATTAATTTAAGCAATGTTTACTTCTTCTCGGTTTAATGTTACGATTATAGTAAACACATGAACATAATACATACTCCTAGTGTGATTGGTAATTCAAAAAACTAGTAGTACTTTACATTTTTGTGAAATAGTTGCCAAAAGGCTCTATCTTTCAAGGTTCTTCTGTAATTGTTTACATAATTCAACCATTGTTGTGTTGATGATATTAACCACGTAATAACTGTCTTCCCATAAATAAAAAAAAAGGCGTTAAAGTAACTTTGTTTATAAGAGAATTTCCATTATTTCCATAGCTTAAGGGAACGTGCGAGAAAATCAGACGACAGTCATTAATATCACCAATATACTAAACATAAACCACTGAGGTAATATGTTACTGATGATGTTCACAATTTTTTCCTAGATTTCGATATGATAAATAACAAACGTATACTCTGGCTTGATTTATGATTAATAAGATTTATCAGGTTTTTTTTACTGCAATAGTCATTCATTTCATTGCCCTGTGTAAACAATAAGTTGCAATGGTGACAACTATGAGGAAACCATTCAGTAACTGTGTACTTCTCGCCTCAACTAAAAGTTTTTGGAGAGCTCCTCTTACTTACGCGTTGCCAGTTTACTAAATTTTTGTGTATGATTCTGGCCAAAGAAAGAGAGGAAATCTGAGTCAGAGACCTTTGCCACCTTCTTAGTGTTAGAGGTATTCTTGCAAGATGGAACTGAATGTGACAAACCCTTGTCCATTTCTCTGAAAGCAAACTCCAAGGTATTTAGCCAAAGAGTTTCTCAAACTGATCCAAAAGTAGAAGCATGGTGAATAATACTTTCCTCGTCGACTTAGACTATAAGTGATGCACGAATTTCTAAAGATATAAGTGATGCAGACATTTCTACAGATAACCTCATTTAAAGAGTTTTGGAGAACTCCTGTGTTCGTAGGTACCAGCCTACTCTCATTTGGCAAAAAGGTAATGGTTTGTTTTTCTTTTTTTTTACTAAATACCTCTGCGAGTCAGGATTTTCCGGATTTGTTACAAGACAAAAAACAACTCGAAATTGACTGGATGTCAAATGACATATCCGTGTTTCTTTGTCCAAGACGGCAATTTCATCCCCTTATTCAGGAACGAAAATAAATATTCACATTAATATGTAACTCTTGTAGAGTTGCCTTTTTTCCTTTTTTTTTTTTTTAATTTAAAAAATTTTATGTGTTTTATCTATTCATAGTTTGGCCACTAATTTTTCATGAAAACGAATGTTTTTTAAAGACAATCTAAAACTCTACATAGAAGGCATTTGAAGTTCCAGTGAAATCGAGGTATCTTCAGTACATGAAAAATTTCTAGTTTATGTGATGATATGTATTTTCAGGCGAGAAGGTCTATAGCTTACACCAGGTTATCAAAGGGGTCTGTTACTCAAAAAATAAAAAAATAAAAATACTAAGAACCACTGTTAAAGACAAAGGTGCTAACAACAGAACCTTTGATGTCATAAAAACAGGGAACTGTCGTATTTACCGAATATGTAAACATCACTGACACAATGGCTGCCATTTCATTCAAGTTAGCAAAATAAGTGGAAAATGTAAAATAGCATTAGAATAAATCACAATCTGATTTCGGGATCGACTGCGCCACAATACTTTGACAAGAAGCTAATACTTAAGTGCTTCCATAATCACCTAATTTGTATATTCAGACGAATTCATTATCCGTCTCATTGCAAGCATATATGCCAAATGTGATATTGTGACGGATTGTGATGTATAGAGGTCTTGTCATGCCCAATTGCTTTGACAAATGCGTGACCAACAAAAAAATGGTGCAAATAAACTTACTCTTTGCCATTTACAAACTCTTCATATAAACTATCTCCAACCCGGATTCTTATTGTAATAATTTTGAGCTATATATTACATGATGGCCAATATATATCGCTATAATGTTTCGGAAAGAAATATATAAACAAAAGAAAATTAATCAGAGAAGCAATAGGTTTTGAATTTTAAAAATGAATAAATAGTAAGATATTGATTGTTTTTAACTTCGTTATGTAATTGCAGAACTTTGATTAAAATAATATCTTCCCTTTAAACACCTAACAGTGTATTAGTTTCTCATCTTTTAAAGGATATTGAAACACTTATCTTCAACTGAAATAAATATCTTACTTGTACTACCTTACTACAGTTGTACTAGAGGTTTTATTTTCTTGCGTTTCACAGTGTGATAGCGCCTGATATATCAATGTAGTGTTGTTCAGTGTTAAGCTTCCTCATCATAAGGTAAAGAAAAAGACATCATTGTTGTCAAGGGAACTTGAAAGAGTGATAAAAAAAAGTGCAACTTTAATCACTCTCCGCAGACAATGGAGATATCAAAAGAATATTTCTGTTCCTTCTTATATATTTGTCTTATTTTGTGGCTTGGCATCGTCCCAACCTGGCGAATGTTCACACAGTAAGACTCTGCCAACATCAACCAACGATAACGCCGAGAAAAGATTTTTATTAGCGATTTTATGTGGACTTCCCAGCTTATTGCACTATTGTGTCCAAAAACATTCGGTGGTAACTTTATTACTCTAAGGTTTATCTTAGTTTCATCGTCGGTTTGTTTCATCCCTTTTTTATATGATTAGTAGGAATGAAATAACGAAAACCAAACACACTTAGGAGACATTCACACAAAGACAAATTTTATAAAGATAGATAGACAGATTGGATTGATTAGATAGAAAAACCAAGTACATAGAGAGCATTATTTAGTCGATTGTTGTAGGTCACACACACACACACACACACGCACATATATATATATATATATATATATATATATATATATATATATATATATATATATAATATATATATATATATATATATATATATATATATATAATATGTGTGTGTGTGTGTGTGACGTGTGTGTGTGTGTGTGTGACCTACAACAATCGACTAAATAATGTTCTCCATATACTTGGTTTTTGTTTTTAAACAATGCAACCTGTCTATCTATCTATATAGAATTTATCTTTATGTGAATGTCTCCTAAGTGGATTTGGTTTTCGTTATTTCATGCGCACTAATCATATAAAAAAAGGGATGAAACAAACTATTACAAAATATATTTATACCTTTATTAATGACTCATTTGCATTAGCTAAAAAGAGACTACGAAGAATTTATTGTTCCTTCTTTCCATCAAGTTAATAGAGTATAAGAAACTAAAAGTTATAGCATTAAGGTAAGAATAAAAGGATGCATTCCTCTGCTAAGCAAAAAGAATTTTCATATTGCAGATCTACCGCCAGCACCCGAAGGGGAGAGAGGTGTTCTCATGAATGCCTCGTACTAATGGAAGTAGCCCGTGAGGTTTTCAAAAACCTTTACCTCGATTCAAGATCATCGGCATCGTCCTGACCTCTATTTTCAGTGTCAATAGTCCCAAACCGCATGACGAGCCAAGTAGATGGGTTAAGTTATGGCAGTGTATAGGGGCCATCCAGACTAGAGTCCAAAGAGTAATCTACACCAATACAGCATTCTTTGTCAGTGTTCACGAAGATGACTCATTTTTTTTTGTTTTTTAATGAAAAGTTTAAAGTAACAGGCCCCCAGAATTAATGCCCTGAAAACTCTAGCAACAAAATATTTGGGCGACATAACGGCAGAATACGGATAAGACGACCTTAAAAACAACATTGAGAGGAAAAACGATTGGGCCAAAGTGGATGAGATGATAAAAATTAAAAAAAATTCCCATACCATAAAAATAAAGTTTTAAACACCGAAGATGGCAAAGAGAGCCATAAAAGGAAGATTACTTAAAGCCTGCCAATACATTGAAAATTATATATTTGTAATTTTTTTACTTTGCTACAAATGCTACTCTTATGAGCATCTGTAAAAGGAATGCTCCAAAGATAATAACTATAAGATATACTCTGAATGTTCATCACGGGATCTTACATACAGAGAGTGCAAAGAAAATGCAAGAAAATGTGGTAACTGCAATCAACAACAAAAGTTAAGCAGCGAAATGCCAAGTGAGAAAGGACCTAATAAAAAGAAAAATTCAAGAGGTGAAAGTGAACAGATAGGCAACATCCACTACAAACAACGGTACAAGTTACGCCAAAGTTACAGCCACTAATACAGAAAATTGCCAGACTAATGCAAATAACATTCAAAATAATATCAGTAGAATGCAAAAAGAGACAAGAATCACGGTAATAACAAATTTAGCAATAAAACTGGGGCAGCGCCAACGATTCTACCCCTCGGTAATAAACGGCATATTAGCAGATAATAATATACTAACATTACATTTCTCTGAAGAAACAATAAACATGATAGCAAGCACCAAGTAAAGGAATAAAAGACAAGAAAACCGCACAAACAAAGCAGAAGATTTTCAAGCAACTCAGGATATACAACAGGATAAGCAAGACTGCGCACAATATGAAGAAAACAGAGCTCAGAAGACGACTCACCAGATGAAGACTTTATACCCGGAATTGAGCCTGATTCGGACTAGAACTCACCAATCCACCCCTTAGGATATATAAATAATTTACAAGAGGCACATCATTAATTAATAGAAGAAATACAAGCCTCACTACTAAGCTTCTCAGATTCCTCCAGTTCTCCCATTTTGCAAAATCCACATAAAAACATACTACGCCAGTAGCTAGGAATACCAGAAAACGGAAAAATGAAAGAGATATAACAATTATTAGTAAGTCGAATGAAATCCTGGAAAACAAAAGAATCTTAATTATACAATATATAGAGAGAAGAAGACCTTGACATAATATTCATCAATGAGCTTCTTATGAAACGAAATGAAGCCATGAAAATGTTTGGGTATAATACATATATGCAAAATTTTGCTGATGAACACGTAGCAGGAATGGCAATAGTAATCAAGAGTAAAACTATGCATAAAACAATAGATTTCTAAGACGACTTATTAGCAGTGCAAATTCAAACTAGAGAAGGACCAATAGTGATCGCTACAGCTTACAAGCCGCCAAGAAGACATTATTTCCCACTTTCAGATGTAATGATGCTAATGAACAGGATGGAACCAACCTACCTCATTGTGGATCTAAATGCCAGACATCAACTATTTGGATATAGGCAATCTAGTTACTCGGGTAAAGAAATAGTTAGATTAATAAACAAAAAGTATATCATACACTTAGGACCTGATTTTGATACTTTCGTTGGAAATAACAGAAAAGGAAAGCCAGATATAATTCTAGGAAATAGCAAAATTCACCTTCATATTGTCATTACAAAAGGACCAGCAACCTACTCCGATCATATACCAATGGTAATTACATTGTCAACAAATCCAATAATAATTTCATCCTTAGAAAAACCAAATACAAAAAGAGCAAATTAAGAAAGCTTCAAAAATTAAATAGAAGGAAAAATTATTAGACAACCAACAATAAATTCAAAGGAAATAGAAATAATGGAAGAAATGGTAGACGGAGAACTTGAAGAATGGTACAAAAATGTAGAGGAAGCTATAAAAAATCATATACCCATATCTAAATACACTACGCTTCCACACCCTATTAGTAGTGATAAGGTAAAATTAATAAATGGCACTACAGTAACATCCAAAATACAGTACCTATATCAGGTTGGAACAACACATTAATGAGAAGATATGTATCTCTACAAGAACAGTTAGTACAAAAAAAATCTAAGATTATACCATCAAAATTGGACAGACCTAATAAAAAATACACAAATATAGTACAATAACAAAACAACTTTGGAGCTCTGTTTCAAGAGTGATGGGAAGCAAAACTAATAAATCACAATACATAAAGTATAGGAATGAGAAAATAAATGATGACCAAGAGAAAGAAGTACTGCACAAGGCCTACGGGCAGGAAATATTCCAAATAACGCAGAGTACAACCAAAATTTCAACAACCAACATGAGACAATAATAGTAAATGAATTCAAAGAACAACACAGACACAGAACAAATCCACATCATAAAGACTGCCCACTAACAAGGAAAACAGTTTGGGAAATCAAATGATTAAAAATTTTAAACTCAAGGCACCAAGAAGAAGTGGAATTAAGATGGTCACAATAAAAAAATTGACCAGACATTGCATTTGAAAAATTAGGAGACATACAATTGAACTCTCTCAATGGGATATTTTCCAATTATATTCAAGAATGCATTCATGATTTTGATACACAAACCAAGAAAACACATATGTTGTGTAGATAATTATAAACCAATATCATTACTAGAAATACTTGGTAGGATATTGAGAAAAATAATTAATAACAGATTAGTGTTGTTCCTAGAAGGTAATCAACTATACAATAAAAATCAATGTGTACAGAAAAGGAATGGGAACCCAGATTGCAATAGCAACAGTATATGAGAGAATTGCACTATCACAATGAAGAAAGTACCTATGCAACCTAGTAGTTTATAGAGATAGAATTAAGGCATTTGACAAAGTATGGATACGAGGATTTCAATACAAAATGCTACATCTCAACCTTCCAGGCATTTCTGAGAAAATATTATGCAAC
>NC_087218.1:27342091-27352091 GCF_015104395.2 Macrobrachium nipponense | reverse complement strand
TAAACACTACCCAAATGAAAAGGCTGCGTAGGATTAGGAAAGAAAATAACATCACCGACGAGAGAGGAACTTCTGCCAAACTCTTCGCGTCATCAACTTTCGGTAATGGAGTTTTCAGAGGAATTGCCTGCAGTACCCATCTCTGGATATCGGAGATATCGACTTCGTGTAAACTTCTAATTCTACTTCCACGCATCTGTCGGACTATTTTTAAAGCTCTAATTCTACTTTGAGAGACTGTTAACCATCTCGTAAAAGTTAAGGTTTTCCGTCTTTTGCACAATGACATGATCATTATCTCAAAAAAGTTGTACCGTTCCTCACTCATTTTTTTTTTTATGTTTCTGATCGTAGCTAGAATTGAAAATAGTAAAAGTAATATATGTATATATATATATATATATATATATATATATATATATATATATATATATATATATATATATAATATATATATATATATATATATATATATATATATATAGGATATTATATATATATATATATATATATATATATCATATAATACAATTGGTTTCTACAATACAATGGTACAAAATCATTTCACATTTGATCAAAACCTATATCTATATTACATTAGACAGGTAGTCTTTTGTAAATATCTTATTTAAGTTATTTTTGAACGCATCACATATTAATATTGTTTCCGACATTGTATTTCTTATGAATATAACTGAATTTGGGTCATCTACCAACAGTCCCACAGATCGTCCATACCACATTCCTGCTATAAAATCCGATAACAGAGCAATTGCGGTATTTTCATCTTTCTTTGACACCGTTATAAAGACTAATCTAAGTATTTTCACCAAACTATTCGTCTCAACAGGACAATATATGGTTCAAAGATGGACAAAAATCAATAAAATGCATGTTACTTTCTATAGCCCCATAAAAGAGACATTTAGCCTTATTTGCTATATTCATGATGTGCAACCTATCATTTGTATTCAGTATTTTATGTATATACCTATAAAGTATTTCCCTGATGTTCTTATAACAGACTTATTGTTAACATGCTTCCAAATCACTGTCCAATTGAAAAGGGGATACAATTACTCAATCTTGGGTTTGTAATCATTACGTTCCATCAACCAATAAATTTCCTCATTTCACACATTAGGATAATTTTTAAAGCGGTAAACTTTCCTAAGAATATTAACCATCGTATTATATTAAGGCGGGATAAAAATCGTGCAATCCCTATTATTGATGTCAGTTTCAACTAGAAAAGTAACCAGAATTAAACAAAAGAAATAAAGCATTTCATAACCAAAATCTCTATTGATACAAGTTTTCAGAAAGGTATGAAAACATTATGGCTTTTGACTTGCACAAAATATTATTTATATATTACAACTCCTCCTTTTAAGGTATCTAGAAGCATAGATTTTCCTAGCAGTTGGTTCATAACAGCTCTTCCACATATATTTATACAAACATCTCTGAATTCTTTGTGCAAATATGTTTGGTACTGGATAAATATGTGATACATACCAGATTTTTGCTAAAACTTTACAATTTATCGCAATAGACTTTTGAAATATTGTTAATCTTCTATTCTGAAAAATACCAACCATCTTGGTAATCTTATCTTCCAAAATAGACCAGTTTAACTCGACATTTTTCAGAAGGCTATTAGTATGGTAGACACCTAACAGTTGTTGGCCACTCTGTTAAGTTTTTCCAGTACCCAATACCTAAAATGGAAGTTTTGTTTTTGTTCAAAAGGGTACCTGACGCTTTTACATATTCCTCAATTACATTTATACATTCTATTAGACCTTCGTCACTAGTTACAATAATTACAGTCACCAGCATAACCAATAACAGATACATTCAGTCGATTAGGTAACTATAAGTCGAACTCTGAAAGCTTCATTTTTATCATTCTACAGAAAGGTTCTTGATACACAAAAAATAAAATCATAGATAAGGGACATCCATGTCTTACAGATTTTTTGATAGAAAATAACTCAGAGAGGTTACCATGCTTATCACACTTTCAGTATCTTCGTATAACATTTGTATTATCTGGATAAATTTGCTGTCGAAACCTAATTTTTCAAATATTGCATATAAAAAGTCGTGTTCTACACGATCTAAAGTTTTTGACCAGTCCAGGTTTATCATAGCTGCCTTCTTGTTACTTTCATTAATATAAACCATAGTATCTCTCATTGAAACATTTAAATTAATTACTGACCTGTTTTCAAGACAGCTAAACTGTTCAGAGGATATTACCAGCTTTAATACATTTTTAAATCTGCTAGTTATTATTTTGGCAATGACTGTAAAATCTATATTTAACGTTGCTATCGGTCACCAGTTTGAAATTTGATCTAAAACTTCTTTCGGGGTGAAAGTAATTATTCCTTTGTTCAGTTTCACAGCGGTTTTATTCTTAAGTACAAATCTCACTAAACTTACGATGTCTTGCTTTATATCTTTCCAGTAGATCTTATAGAATTCTACTGGGAGACCATCTAACTCAGGACTCATCCCGTTTTTCATTTCACGAATGGCTGCAAACACTTCAGACTCCGCCACGCCTGCTGTTATATCTATCTTTATGAATTTAGTGTGATCATTAAGGATAATTTCCATTTTCGAATTATAATCTGATTTGTTGAGAATGACAGCCCCTTTCCCCCTATCTGGTTTCACAATTATGATGTCATCACGCTTGGTCAAGTTTTTAATTATATCAAAATCACATTTTATGAAAAAAGGATCCCAATTAGTTTTTAACTTTGAAAAAACACGTTGAGAAAGACTAGATAATTCATTTTGTAAACCACTCATATTGGCATTAAAGAGGAGGGATTTCAACCTCTGAAAAATCGATTCTAAAGGTAAGAGGAATTGGTTATATTTTGGCCTAAAATTTGATAAAAAAAAATCCAACCCAAGGGACAGCAAAAATTCTTCTTTCATGAATAAAATATAATTAGAAAAGTCGAAAACTGTAGCGCGAGTCTCACAAAATTTAGGAATGAAAGCGCCCATATTTTTAAGTTTGATAAATTGCTTTTTCTGTACCATACCAATAAATGACGAGTAAACATAAACTCATTGACCAATATGAACCTAGAATTTTTTCCTTACGAAATGAAATTTTAGCTTCTCTCTCTTTATTCAACAGCATTATATTCCGTAGTCTTTTTATGAAAATTTTACAGATTTTTTCCTCCTCTGTTATTTGTAAGCTGAAAAGCTATTTTACCTTGTCTAACTTCATGTAAATTAGAGAAGTAATGCATTCCATTTAATATAGAACTTTCACTAATTATGAGAATTTCCTTCCCTTCAAAAATTGGATTTACTACACTTAACTCTCCAATTTGAAGTAAATTTTTTTTTTATGAATTTGTGCTGTATTCTGGATATCTTCCTTCCATCTTATCATTCTTTAGAATACTTTTTAGTGAAGAGTTCTCCCGAGACTGGTTTCTTCTAATTAATTTGCATGGAGGTATTCGAGAAATCTTACAACCCTTTTTAATAGCTAATTGCTCTCCAGGTGCATCAATGTTGATCCCTCATATAGCCGTAGGTGGATGACCTATCAACAAATGGGCAAACTCTAACTGTACATCGGTTAGAGAAATACATCTGATACACCTTTCCTGATATTATATTCTTAGAGCTACCTGCGTCGAAGAATGTAGCCATAGGCTTCTCTAAAGCAGCCTGTGCAGGAAATATTGGTTTATAATTATATTCATTTCCTATATTCATTTTGCTAACCTGCCTAGCTTGGCTTAGGTTTGGTGCTCCGGTCTTTCTCTCTTTTATGAAGGAAGATCTGTTATACTACAGTACTGAAAATTCACCCTTGTGTCATCTGATATTGGTTGCTCTGGTTGGTACCCAATTATTTGCAGTGTGACTAGTATCTTGATACTTACTTGGGGTTGAAAACCTGTTTCCGCTAGCTTGTAAAGGCTGACTACAGTCTCTACCCCTGCCGTTCGACCGTGATCTATACCTAGGAGCTGAAACAGGTCTATTTCTGCATTAATAATCACTATGGCCTGTTCTCTTATAAAAAGGGGAGTAAATGTCTCTTCTTTTGACAGTTATAACATGTGACTGTCGCAAACCCTCCTTGAGAAGTGTTACCTGGCATCTTACTCTGACTTCTCGCTGGTGTCCTAGATCTATGCTGTCCCATTTCCTTTTGCCCCATGGTGACTAAAGGTCTGTATATGGTATTCCTTTCAGGCCTTTTACCCCAAATTTTTGGCACTTCCGCTTCGATCCTGGCTATATCACAGGATGTCTCCTACTTAAGGTTCATTAGCTTCTGCTGGCAAACTTTCAATCATTAATGCTAATCTAATCGTGGTTTTGATATGCGTAATTGATATTTTATGGTTGTCTTTGCCCTTCTCAGACAAATTAGTGGATGAAACTAAGTGACCCCATTCATTCACGTTATCATATATCATGCAAGGCTGATAATAGGATCTTTTTTGCCTACTTGGAATATACCCTCCTAAAGAACGGTTTCAGTTCTTGCAAATTCTTATGTCTTCGGTATGTCTCGGAATGAGCAGATTGTTCTAAGTCTCCTGCTTTCAGATCAAGATTGCTCTTTGCTTTGATAAGTTTTTCGGTATATGTCCCTGTTATATTCGTAAATTTTTCAGTTAAGATTTTAGTATAGAAAAGATCACTCGCTATCATTACGAAAAGTGCTTGTTTATCTCCTCTCCTGTTAATGCAACTCTTCTCGTCAGTCTGTAAACTTTCTTGCGATATCCCATCATCACTTCGAACCATCGGGGCATTAAAGCCTTGAGACTTGGCCCTTCCCATGATCTCTAGTCATTAAAACTGCAACGGCAGAGAGAGAGAGAGAGAGAGAGAGAGAGAGAGAGAGAGAGAGAGAGAGAGAGAGAGAGAGAGAGAGAGAAAGCACGAACTTTAGATGGAGTGTAATAAACTTCACACAATCTTATTCCCTTGTGAATAAGATCGTGTGAATTATTTAGACATGCTGACCGGTCTTTTCAGTACTAGTATGTTGCTTTGGAGAAGAGTGCACGAAGCGGTAAGATGTTTAATTAATTATTTTTGAAATAAATATTTTACAGGGTATTCTATACATGCGCGCACAAAGACTAAAGAAATCTGTAACAGAAAGAACATCGTTTTTGTAGGAAATATTGGAATGATATTTACCAAGGTTGCAGCTACTAAATGAATGATATAACTTCACCCTCGTCAATGATTACCGTGATCTAAAATGCACCTTTCATTCTATTGAAGAAATAACTACAATTGTGAAATGTATAAGCGAAATAGTTTACTGACTGTTTTGCCCACTAGGTGGAGAAAGAAATTCGATCGGACTTCACATTATAATTCGCCGTGGGGAAGAAACGACTGGGACCTTACTTGATTTCGATCTTTGTACCTCAAGGTCTCCCGTCTCTTCCACTGCAACGGTTGGAATGTGAGCTGGGAAAGTGGGAGCAATTAGCATTTACTATATACCCATCTTGGAGACCCAATTTGAAATGTTATCTTGCAAAGGTATTCGACGTCCATGTATTGCATTAATTATTGCGTTGTTTTGTCAGTGATCGCCGTCTCTCTACTAAATAATATAATTTACTTTATCAAGTACCATTCCCATACAGGATCTATTAGTGATGTTATTTTAGCTAACTTACAATACAAGATGTTAAATCAGTAGAATGCTAAAACAATCATTATAAGTCTTTATGAATAGTAATGCATGAATATGCAAGCAAGTCGAAAACAATTACCATTATGATCTTTTCCAGAACAAACTATCATAAGGAATAAAATAAAAAGTGGTACAACATGCTGACCTACAAATCAAATGAAAAATGATTCAAGAAGTAAGTATTTTAGCTCACAGGTATAGTAGCGCCTTTGGCATCCGGATAACAAGGCACTTAAACAACAAATACCCTTTTTCATAGCCTGCTCTTGAATATCTTACAGATAACAGCACCTTACATATTTCCTAATCTAAACTAACACATACTGTACACTTTACATTTCGTTTTAACATTTATATAATAATATATTACATCCGAAATGGCAGAAAAGCAAAAAAAATAAATAAATAATAATAATAATAATAATAATAATAATAATAATAATAATAATAATAATAATAATAATAATAATAAGAATGTGGCGCCATGGCAGAGTGGGTTAGGTCGTCAATGGACTGGTTAGGTTGGATAGGTGACCGCTCTCCTCGTCGTTGATTCCTTGGGAAAGGATCTTTGCCATAATTTCCCCAGTCTACTCAGCTGTAAATGAGTACCTATCCCTGATGGGGTAGGGTCCAGCTATGGGTTAAATAGCAAAACTCAGCAATGATATTAAGAAATGAAGGAATAAACGACAACGACGTAAATGGAACCTCTGGCAACAGAGGAGCTTCGTCCGCCAGCCAGGTATTCAACCCAATTGAAAGGAAAAACGGTCAGGTACTTGGAGGTCGTCATCCAGCAACTGACCACCACAACGACAGTAACCAACTGCCTGAGATAGGAGCTACAGAAGCAAACCAGAGGAAGAAATGGACAAGAAAAGAAAATAAGGAAATATGGAGATACTACATCAGAAGCAACCTGACGGAGAGAGAGGATATAGAAGAAGGTTGGTCAACATCTGGAATGAGAGGAATAACACCCACCAAACAGAGCAGAGGCTGGCAAAGCAAGTAAGGAACATAAAGAAAAAGAACTGGCTCTCCCCAACAGAAAGAGAAGAACTGGAAAAGGAAATGTCACACGACAACGAATTACACGAAGACGAACTGAGAGACGATGCCACAGAAGGCAACAGGGATGATGAGGTATCAAACGACACACAAAGAAACACAGACGAAGTAAGAGAGAGGAGGGAATGGGTAGAAAAGATTAGACAACGGATGGAGCCAGATACAGAGAGAACAAAGATCCCCTCCATGAAAGCCTACAACACCAAGAAATTAAGGGAGAAAACAAGTGAGGTCAATGAAATAATGGGCATAATACTCACCACCAGTATCACAGAAACAAATAACTTGTCATATGCAGGAGCAAGATTAGTAGCAGAACTGATGGGGATTCGAACACAAACACCACCAGCACAACCAACCCAACAGAAACCAAAACAGCAACCTCCTTGGAAAAGGCGCCTGGAAAATAATGGTGATGAGATCTGACTTGAGTAAACTGAAAGAGATGGCAGAAAAAAGGCTAAGAAGCAAGAAAACAAGGGAGGAACTCAACGAGAAATACAAAGTACAAGAGAGGGGACTAGACAACACAATAGATGTAAAACAGAGGCTTAAGGCCAAAGCACATAAGATCCAACGGTACATGAACAGGAATAAGGAATACTAACAGAACAAACTATTTGGAACTAACCAGAAAAGACTATACAGTCAACTAAGAGGGGAAGACAACTACCAATAAATCCCTGAAGCCAAACTAAGTAAGAGACTCTGGGAAAACATATGGAGCAATTCGGTATCACACAACAAACATGCAACATGGCTCCAGGAAGTCAAGGAAGAAGAAACAGGGAGAATAAAATAAAGATTCACAGAAATCACGACAGACACAGTCAGACACCATCTAAAGAAAATGCCAAATTCGAAAGCCTCAGGTCCCGATGAAGTCCATGGATACTGGCTCAAAAACTTCAAGGCCCTACACCCACGAATAGCAGAACAACTCCAGCATTGTATCTCAAATCACCATGCACCCAAATGGATGACCACAGGAAGAACATCCTTAGTACAAAAAGACAAGAGTAAGGGAAATATAGCCAGTAACTACAAGCCTATCACCTGCCTACCAATAATGTGGAAGTTACTAACAGGTATCATCAGTGAAATTCTATACAACTACCTAGAGGAGACAAACACAATCCCCCGCCAACAGAAAGGCTGCAGAAGGAAGTGTAGGGGCACAAAAGACCAGCTCCTGATAGACAAAATGGTAATGAAGAACAGTAGGAGAAGGAAAACCAACCTAAGCATGGCATGGATAGACTATAAGAAAGCCTTCGACATGATACCACACACATGGCTAATAGAATGCCTGAAAATATATGGGGCAGAGGAAAACACCATCAGCTTCCTCAAAAATACAATGCAGAACTGGAATACAATACTTACAAGATCTGGAATAAGACTAGCAGAGGTTAATATCAGGAGAGGGATCTTCCAGGGCGACTCACTCTCCCCACTACTCTTCGTAGTAGCCATGATTCCCATGACAAAAGTACTACAAAAGATGGATGCCGGGTACCAACTCGAGAAAAGAGGCAACAAAATCAACCATCTGATGTTCATGGACGACATCAAGCTGTATGGTAAGAGCATCAAGGAAATAGATACCCTTATCCAGACTGTAAGGATTGTATGTGGGGACAAAATGCGCCTTAGTCAACATACAAAAAGGCAAAGTAACGAGAACTGAAGGGATAAAGCTACCAGATGGGAGCAACATCAAACACATAGATGAGACAGGATACAAATGCCTGGGAATAATGGAAGGAGGGGATATAAAACACCAAGAGATGAAGGACACGATCAGGAAAGAATATATGCAGAGACTCAATTCGATACTCAAGTCAAAACTCAATGCCGGAAATATAATAACAAAAGCCCATTAAACACATGGGTAGTGCTCCAGTAATCAGATACAGCGCAGGAATAGTGGAATGGACGAAGGCAGAACTCCGCAGCATAGATCAGAAAACCAGGAAACATATGACAATACACAAAGCACTACACCCAAGAGCAAATACGGACACACTATGCATTACACGAAAGGAGGGGGAAAGAGGACTACTAAGTATAGAGGACTGCGTCAACATCGAGAACAGAGCACTGGGGCAATATCTAAAAACCAGTGAAGACGAGTGGCTAAAGAGTGCATGGGAAGAAGAAATAATAAAAGTATACAGAGACAGAACAATGAAAAACAGAACAGGGGACTGGCACAACAAACCAATGCAATGACAATACATGAGACACACTAAAGAACTAGCCAGCGATGACACATGGTAATGGCTACAAAGGGAAGAGCTAAAGAAGGAAACTGAAGGAATGATAACAGCGGCACAAGATCAGGCCCTAAGAACCAGATATGTTCAAAGAACGATAGACGGAAATAACATCTCTCCCATATGTAGGAAGTGCAATACGAAAAATGAAACCATAAACCACATAGCAAGTGAATGCCCGGCACTTGCACAGAACCAGTACAAAAAGAGGCATGATTCAGTGGCAAAAGCCCTCCACTGGAGCCTGTGCAAGAAACATCAGCTCTCTTGCAGTAATAAGTGGTACGAGCACCAACCTGAGGGAGTGATAGAAAACGATCAGCAAAGATCCTCTGGGTATTATGGTATCAGAACCAGAATTGGGTGATATGTAGCAAAATTAGAACCAGACGTGACGTTGATTGACAAAGTCAAGAAGAAAGTATCACTCATTGATGTCGCAATACCATGGGACACCAGAGTTGAAGAGAAAGAGAGGGAAAAAATGGATAAGTATCAAGATCTGAAAATAGAAATAAGAAGGATATGGGATATGCCAGTGGAAATTGTACCAATAATCATAGGAGCACTAGGCACGATCCCAAGATCCCTGAAAAGGAATCTAGAAAAACTAGAGGCTGAAGTAGGTCCAGGTCTCATGTAGAAGAGTGTGATCCTAGAAACGTCGCACATAGTAAGAAAAGTGATGGACTCCTAAGGAGGCAGGATGCAACCTGGAACCCCACACTATAAATACCACCCAGTCGAATTTGAGGACTGTGATAGAGCAAAAAAAAAAATAAATAAATAAACATGATAATTAAATAATAATAATAATAATTAATAATAATGTATTTGATAAGATCCGTGGCCCTTGAAGTTGAAGTGGTTCTGTAATAACAAAGTAAAAAAATAGAATACATCAGTGTTAGTCATGAAGTGAAGA
>NC_087218.1:27319591-27339591 GCF_015104395.2 Macrobrachium nipponense | reverse complement strand
CACTCCCACTGATAATCTTACTTTAATATTCTTAAGCATTGGTTGAATGAAAATCTTGTCAATCACATCTGAATCCCATGCTCCTTTTGAGATGTTCATTACCTGCATCTCTTTAATTAACCCTTCTGCACTGTAAGGGGTCTTTTTTACCCAAAAACAATTTTACCTTAGCACATCTCTCTTGTTTTTAGAGATTGAAGCTTCATACTCCTTGACTTTTCCTGACTTTAGGGGGTTATTATGTTGCCTAAGTCTGGTAAAAATTTTTCCCAGTAGATAATGAGCAGCAAAACAAAGTTACATCTGATCAGTTTGGGTCAAAATGACCCGTATCTAATTTTTGCTCTATTTGTTCCAAGTTTTTCACAAACTGCATCAAAGATGGTATGATTATATTAGTGAAAAAGAAGAAAAGAAACCTGACATAATTGAATTATACAATTCACCTAAAGGAGGAGTTTCGATAATTTAGACAAACTTGTTGCAACTTATGGGTCAAAGCGTCAGACAAAAAGATGGCCTATGGCCTTGTTTGATAACATAGTGGATGTGTTTGCCTACAATGCTTTTCTCCTTTCGAATATAGTGCAACTTTACAGGAAGTGAAAAGCTACCTTCAAGAAAAGAATTTTTCTAAATGAACTTGGATTGGCCTTAGTCCAACCTGTATTGTATTTGAGGGTATCATTACCTAGGACGCCACATGCCCGGTGAGTTGCTAAAACTGCAAGACCATGTATAGAATATGATAATTCTCAGTCTCAGGAAAGAGCTGCAAAGAGATCGTGTTGTCATATGTGTAAAAACTGCAACAAAGTAACCACAATATGTATACGGTCTGCCAAAAGACTACATGTAAGCGGCATGCTGTTGTAACGTTCAAGTGCAATAATTGCAACTAATTCCTAATCCTCAATAAGGTAGGGTGGTTGGGAGGGTTAGGTGTGGGGTCTGAATGACAGTCACTTCCACGTAGTAGACCCTGGGCATGCAAGGTAATCAATTATGTACTTTGTATGGCAGAGAACTGTCAGAATTTATGAGACAGGCCATTTTGACCCGGAACAGATTAGATGGTACAATGCTGATGAATTACTGCAATTGTTAGCTGATTATAAATACTAACCATTCTAAATCTCAGGAAAGATATAAAAAAATGGCATTTCTATATGTGCAAAAATTATAGCAAAGTAACAGTAATTTGCCAAAAACTACATGTAAGCACCATGGTGTCACAATATTCAATTGCAATAATTTCAACTAAAACCTATTCTTCAATAAAGTAAGGTGGCTAACAATGATAGAATTTGAAGTCTAAATGATAAATTTCTTGCAGTGTACCCTGGACAAGCAAAGTAATAAAAAAAAGTAGTTTGTATGGCAAGGCATTGTCTAAATTTGTAAGACAGGTCATTTTGACCAGAAACAGATTGGATGTTACAAAATTTTAACAGACCACAAGGGTTAAGGCCGATTTCATCATTTGACTCTTGTACCAGCAGTTGCTGCTTTAAATTATATGTGACAAATTCCAGTTTACTCTATGGTTATGTTCATTTATATGGTTGAAAATAGCTGAGTTCTGTTGTCCATACCTAACTGACCGTTTGTGTTGTATAAATCTCTGGGGAAGGGATTTTCCTGTAAATCCGATGTAAGATTGGTCACAGTCCTGGCATGGGATTTTGTAATGCCTGTGTCCTTGGGGGATGTCTTTTGTTGGATGTTAATCTGGGATTTGGCTAAGGTGTTTGCGTAAGTAAATGTAAAAGGGTTAGATTTTCCGAGGGTATGAGTCACCATCTTAATCCTGTCCAGGTGTGGAATTATTATTTTATTGTTGGGTGTATCTCTGGTCTTGTCTTGAGGGGGTCGGTAGAAAATTATGTTTGCTTTGTGAATTGCTTTCTCAATTATATGGTCAGGATACTTTAAAGATGAAAGTTGCTTATGAATTAGTTCAAATTCTTTTTCCAGGAAATCTGGGGAGCAAATTCGTAAGGCTCTTAAGAACAGGTTGCTGGCTATTCCTATTTTGATAGCAATGTCGTGATAGCTAAAGTAGTGAATGTATGAAAGTGAGAATGTTGGTTTTCTGTATATGGTAAATTTGTATTCTGCCGTGTCTCTGATTATTAAAACATTAAGAAAAGGAATTTTGTTGTTTGTTTGATGCTGGGCAATAATGCGTTTAATTTTGAAAAAAATTCATTAAAATTGCCCCATTTATTATCCCAAAATGTTAGAATATCATCTACATATCTCATCCACAGCATGTTTTTGGGTTTTATTTCATTTATGACTGTAGTTTCAAAGTATTCCATGTACAGATTGGCTAAAACAGGACTTAAAGGACTATCCATACTACACCCGAATTTTTGCTTATAGAATGATTCCCCGAATGAATATACGTTATTAGATATCACATAATTCAACTAACTTTATTATTTTGTCAAGTGCCAATGGGAAATGATCTGAAGAGGGGGATAATTTTTCCCTCAAAAATTGAAGAACGTCCTGTACTGGTACAGTTCAACTGCTGGTTAACCACTGAATTTGAAGCTGCAAGGGGTTTTCCTGGAGTGGAGTGGTTCGTAACCATACATGGAAGTTTTCATCAAAATTACTCTCGTCCCCTGGAGGGGAAATTACGACAATTAAACACTAGCCTATTTGCAAGGATTCCCTAATCCAATCCACTTAATCATTCAATTACACTGCACTATTAGTGCTATACAGATTATTTATACTAGTTGACGTAGCAATGAAGTTTTTGATAATTAATCACAAATGAATCCAGCTATATTCAGAAAATGGAAAAGGCTTAGACATTATGAAATGGAGATTAACACTCAGGGTGAGGAAAATCAGGACTCAGGTGTAGTCCACTACGAGGGGAGGACCAGGAGAGAGATGAACAAAGGTTGGGTGGATAGATTTTCTTTCTATGTAGATAAGATGGAAGGATGGTAGGATGGGATGTTATCATGGGGAAGGTGGAAGGATAGGTGAGGATATGAGGTTCTCATACAACTTACACGTTACCTTGTTGAGGGAGAGACAGTTGCCTTTTGGGGAAGGATAGACATCGGAATGTCCGCTTGTCTTGATGGGACTCTTGGTATATGAAGACGGCCACCTACATTTTCGACTAGCTACCCCTAAAATCCTTTGAAAGTGTCGGGTGGGGGTGGTGGGGGGTGCTACTTCCTTGGAGGTTATTCTACTGGTCGTCAACTCTCTTTCCCTTTGTGTTAGGCCTAGACTCGCGTCCCAATTACCTATTTGAGGGGGGCCAAGTTGGCACTGTTGTCTTGCGGGCCGTCTGAAAGTAAGAGACCTCTGGGGAGTATTGGGTGTAGGATGGTTGGACAGGCGGTGAGGCTCTTGGTAGGGTCTCCAAGTGCTAGTGGCATTCAAAATTCTCTTGCTAGGCCTCTTGCATGAGGCCAAGAGGGCAGAATAACCGTCATGAGTGACAATATATATATATATATAGATATATATATATATATATAATATATATATATATATATATATATATATATATATATATATATATAATATATATATATATATATGTATATATATATGTGTGTGTGTGTGTGTGTGTGTGTGTGTGTATGTGCGTGTAAAAGGAACTAGAGAAATTTTGTAATAAGTGGAAATCATGTCGATAACAAGTGACGTGAACAAGATTAGAAGGCAAAAAAAACAGTAATGTGTAAATTGTTTATAGAGGCTTACAGACATTGGAACAGACGAGACAAGCTTACGCATCATAATATTACCGGCCGCATTAGAGAGATTGAGAATGTGCAAATGATCTGGTTAATTTGTAGTCACATGATTGTGACGTCATTTGCGTTAAATAGGATATGTACATAGGAAATGAAATGCACTGAATAGACTAGCGTACATTCATTCGTGTGTTCAGTAGTTAAGTTCATACATCCGTAAAAACAAGGAAATGAATGATATATATATATATATATATATATATATATATATATATATATATATATATATATACGTATATATATATATACGTATATATATATATATATATATATATATATATATATATATATATATATATATATATATATATATATATATATATATATATATATATATATATACGTATATACATATATATATATATATATATATATATATATATATATATATATATATATATATATATATATATATATATATATATATATATATATATATATATATATATATATAATATATATATATATATATATATATATATATATATATATGTTGAAAAAATAACACTAAGTTATTTTTGTTTTCTGTTTCTTTGTTTAATATGGTAATTTGGTAAGTTTGTAAATGATTGTTTTATTTTAACTTGCATTTTTCGTATTTAAATATTTTTTTGTTTACATAAAATGATGACAATTCCTTAATGACCTGTTAAAAATTAAGATGGTTTGGGTCGTTGAAGATATTTGCTGCTCGTTATACATTTCTTACAGAGAGGAGAAGTGGACGGCTTTTAATGAAAATGAAGGTAGTTCTTAGCCATTTTCACCAGTGGCAACATTGGATTTACTTACCTCTTTATCGTCATGGTGAAAAAATAAGTGATCGGTACCATGGGATCCGCATCCTACGTTACCTTCTACTTGGAAGCCTTATCAAGAGCCAGCACAGCAATTGTGATTTGTTGCATTTACAAACAGCATACACGGACAGTATGGGTTGTGAGGTACGTCATCATTTTTAAAGGTCATTTAAATTTTATGATTTATAATCCATAGTTCATTCAATAATGAAAGTCCCTTGCTTTGCTTTTTAGCCCCCACAAATAAATATACCCTTGGATAATATTTATATCATTTACAATTTTTATGGGATTGCCATATTATAATTTCCCAGTCATAGTTAAGAGATTCATTTTATCTTCAGTTACTTTGTGCTGGTTAGATAATTTAAGTGTTGTATCATATTTTAGTATTTTCTCATTTGCCACTTTTGTTAATTAGTCGCTCTTTTTACTACTTAGGTGGTTATTCGTTCGGCCTTACTGTAAATTTGGCTTGTTGTATACAAGTAATGTACTTAATACGCTAAGTGGACCATTGCCTTTAGGTAATTATTATTTGATAGTGTTAAGTGAAATCCATTATTGATGCAATACATATATTTGAATGGCATTCCTGTGTTTAAATAATTTATTAGTGTTTTTGATAGTTTAAATTACCATTTTTAGTGTAACTGGTATTTGGTATTTTATATTTATCTAGGGGTCTTGAGAATGGTAATTGGAAGTTGGAGATGCTTGACCATCGCTTTGACATCCATTTAAGGCGAATCATCTTCGACAGCAGCAACAACAGCATTGGGTTTAATTTGAGAAGCAATACATGAAACCATTTTATTATATCTTATTCAAGTTCATAATTTTATGAAGGTTTCATTAAAATAAGAAAATTACTCTTTGTATTAATTTTCCAATTACGTAGTAAATTTTTCGAGATGGCGCCCAACGTGGGGCATAAGTAAGGTGCTGTTTTTGCTGTCTGGTTAGCCTCCGGGTTGGGGTTTCGTTTGTTTGTGGGTCCATGGTCTATCCTTTCAATTTTATTGAAATGAGTGTAGAATTAAAGACTCGTAAATATATTCGTGGCCAAGTAACGCGGTTGTTTAATGAACATGATAAATTCACAAGTATGAATAAAACTGAGTGCAACGCTGTTCAAATTAAATTAGTTTCGTACCGTGATCAGTTGAACAGTCTTAATACTGTAATCCAGAAGTCCTTGTATGGAGACGGGAAAAATGAGGAGGAGTTCTTATTAGAATTGCAGTCTTGTGATGATTACTCAGATAAATTAAATACCTGTTTTGCTGTTTTGCAATTGATGGATTCTAAGCCTGAGACCAAGAATTCTGAGACCGCGAGAAGTCTCTTGAAGAGTCCTGTAGTTCCACTTCCGGTTTACACTAGCACCGAAAGTGAAAATGTTGAAAAATTTCTTGTTGAGTTTGAATCGGCTATTGCCACATATTCTACACTGAGAGGGATAAAGCTATTACTTCTCAAGCAACAGGTATCAGGCAGAGCCTCAATTTGCTCGAGAATCTTGAAATTTCAAAGCAGACTTATACTGATGCTAAGAAATGCTTAAAGAAGCACTGGCTTCTCGTTCGCTGCAGAAATTTAATGTAATTAAGCAATTGAGTGAAATGAAGCTTGAGTACGGTACTGATCCCTTTTCTTATATTGGAAAAATTACTAATGTAACTGAAACTTTTTCTACATTGGAAATCAAAGTAGATGATATTTTGCAGTATTTCATCTGGCAAGGCATGAATGAGTCCTTTAAAGCTCAGCTTGTAAATGTGACTAATCATGTACGTCCATCACTTGAGGAGATAAAGGAAAAATTCTTTGAAGCATCTGAACGTTATATGGACGTCACAAGAAAGTTTAATGAAAGAGGGAGACAAGGAAGAAAATCTTCTAAATCACTTGCAGTTAATGTTGAATATGAGGATAATGAAACTAACAGAATTAGTACTGCTGACGCCGCTTCTCCGAGGAAAAGGTGCTCTCTTTGCCAGGAAAACCATGCAACACATAAGTGTATAAAATATAAAGAACCAGAGCATAAGCTGAGACGCTTAGAAGAACTTAATGGTTGCAAGAAATGTGCTAACATTGGACATACCACTGACAAATGCAAGTTTAAATTCTTTAAGAAATGCTATTTTTGTAAGGGTTGGCACTTTTCATTTTTGTGTGATCATCAAGGTGAAAAATCTCATTATGAAAAACTACAAGTGAATGGGAGAGGTGGCAAGGAAGTAAAAGCAGGTAAATCAAAACACAGGGAAACCTCAAGTGATGTGATGATTATAACTAAGGCTTTGCATACCTCTGATGGCGCCTCTGTTTTGCCAACTTTTACCTGTGAACTGTTGAATGGAGCCCTTGTTAGAGGTTTGAAGGACTGTGGCTGTCAGACCAGTTTTGTAACTGAAAAACTTGCATGTGATAATAGGTTGAAAGTGTTAGAAGACAATGTCTCTTTAACAGTCAATGGTTTTAATTCAAGTAAGAAGTATAAATCCAAGATAGTTGAATTAAAGGGCAACTTTGATGATAAGGCTTGTGTAATACATGCATTGTGTGTACCAAGCATAGATATAAATTTGTCATTGCCAGGAATTTCAGAAGTGGCCAGGGCCTTTGCCAAAAAAGGCTTCAAATTAGCTGATAAATATTTGACTGATGGTAGTGATAAAATAAAGGACATTGACTTGATACTTGGTACAAATGACGCCCATTGTTTATTGGATTTTTCTGTAAAATTTGGCAAGGATCACCCATCTGTTTATTTGGGATCAGCGGCAGGAGTGATGTTAATGGGTAATGTCAAGATTATGCAACAGAATCTACTTATCTTTCAAAGGATTTTTTCTTGTTCTCGGTGTTCAAAGCATTCCTGCTCTGTTGCCGATTATGAGGAAACATGTGAGTTAAATGGAAACAAATCCCCTGTATTTGATGGTATAGATAAATGCTGCCAGTATATTGGATTTGGTAGTTCTATGGGTGAGCCAAGTGGCTTAAGTTTGGAATGCGAGGTGGAGGTTCAAGCTAACTTCGCTATTCTAAATGAAAAAGGTATGGTTGAAGAATCAGAGCTGAGACGTGCAACTGATGAGATGCTGCGGTCTGTGTATGAGAAATCTATTTGTGAACCAGACCATGAAGATGGAAACTTGATGTCAGATTGTAATAGAAATTTGATTAAATTTACCCTTGATAATGCAAGGAGAAACGAGGAAGGAAGGCTAGAGATGCCTCTTCTATGGAATGAAAAGAGCTGTCATTTGCTTGGACGGAATTTCAACCTTGCAAAGGCAGTATTGAGATCCAACACGAGAAAATTACAAAGGAACAAGGCAAATTTGGAACTTATGAATGAAAATTTTAAAGAACAAGAAAAACTTGGAATAATTGAAAGAATATCAAATCTAGAAAGGTATATGGATGAGCATCCTGAGTGCAGTTTTTTAGCACACATGGGAGTTTTTAGACTGGATCGGGAAACAACAAAATGCAGAGTTGTTTTCCTGTCCAATGTTTGTGAACCTAGCAGGTCCAGTGTGATGACAGTCAATCATAATCAGGCTATGTATGCTGGCCCATCACTCAATCAGCAAGATAACCGTCTGCAATGCTTCATTTGAGATTCGGATCTAAATTACTGATCTTCGATATTAAGAAAGCATTCAATCAAATAGCACTCAGTGAGCTTGATCAGCAGAAGTTACTCTTTTTGTGGTATAAGAATGTTAAGAAAGGGGATTTCTCTATAATTGCCTACAAAAATGTTCGTCTTCCTTTTGGACTTCGATGCAGTCCTACAATTTTGATGTTGGCTCTTTTCAAAATTTTAGTATTGGATAGCAAGAATGATAATCCTAGACTAAGAAATGCAAAATGGATAATGTATCAGCTCTTCTATATGGACAATGGTGGATTTACTTGTGAATCATCCGAAACCTTGAATTGGATATATGAGATTTTACAGGATATTTTTGCTCCTTACAAAATTGAACTACAGCAGATGTTTTCTAATGATTATACACTCCAAGATAAAATTGATGAAGAAAATATGCAATCGGATGTAGGATCCAAGAAATCTGAGATGGAGGTGAAATTACTTGGGATGATCTGGAATCGTAGGAGTGATACAATTTCAACCAGGAGCTTGTGCCTTGATGAAACGGCTACTACAAAGAGGGAAATTTTGCGATCCATTGCATCTAATTATGATGTTTTCAACATAAATGGTCCTCTTCTTAACAGAGCTAGACTTTTTATGCAGGACTTACAATGTGAGAGAACGCTTGGATGGGATGCACAACTTAGAGACTTTCAACAAAAGGAATGGAGAAATATTGCAAACCAAGTAAATGCTGCTCCTGTTTTTGAGCTTCAGAGATGTGTTGGTGAAAGGACAGATGAATATAAACTTGAGGCTTATGTTGATGCTAGCAAAAGAATTTATGGAGTTGTTGTATATTTATGCAATATGAGAAGTGGTGAAAGAAGCTTTGTATTAGCGAAAAACAGACTCATTGGATCCAAACTGCATGAAAAGTCCATTCCTTCACTCGAATTACAGGCTATATGTTTGGGTACAGAAGTTTTTGTTTGGATACCTATAATGAACTGAGTGGCACACAGTGTCCTGGTGCCCATCAAAATAGTTGACTTGGGGCTATTCTCAGATAGTTTTGTTGCCCTGTCGTGGCTTAAGTCCTTTTCTCATAAGTTTGATAAAATGCAGAAAAGGTCAGTGTTCGTAATGAACAAACTGAATCATATAACAAAGCTATGTGAGGGGAGAAGTGTTGGATTCTCATTCGTGAGTGGAATGGACAACCCAGCTGATAAAATTACACGATGTCTGTCATTCAAAAGTTTAATGAAGTCTAATTACCATAAGGGTCCCAATATACGTGATCTTGATCAAGCTAGTAAAAGTGACATTTTAGGTTTTAAGATACCAATGGTCGAGAATTTAGAAACCATTGAGGCATATAGTGCATCAACCAGTGTAAAAGAAAGCCAAACTGTAAAACTAGAGCACTTAATACCTCTAGATAGATACTCAAATATGGATAAGTTGATATCTATACTTGGGAAAGTTCTGGAATGCTGGGATCGATGGAAAGGGTTTATAAACAAGTCACATGGCTTCGATAAGAAGGACCTCCGCTCTAAGGCTTTGACTCAAATCATCTCTAGGGATCAACAAATAAATTTTCCAGATGTTATTGACTATTTAAGTAGCAACTCTAAAACCAAGATGGCTATGCCTAATTTGATATCACAATTTGAATTTGTATCCAGACACTCATAATTTAATAAGAGTGAATTGTAAATTTAATGAGAAGCGCAGTGTAACCAACCAAACTTATCCTATTCTTTTATCCAGAGAGAGTATTCTAACAAAACTTATTATATTGGATGAACATTTGCTTTTGAAACATGCTGGTTGCTATGCCCTTTTGACAGAATTACGTAGGAAATTTTGGATACCAAAATTCTTCTCTACAGTTAAGAGGATTCTGAAGGAATGTGTTGTATGCCGGAGATATAACCAAAGACCTGTCAAACTTAATCAATCAGCCTATAGGGAATTTAGATTGAGTCCATCTGAAAAACCTTTTGGTAATGTATACCTTGATTATTGTGGTCCATTTTATGTGAGACAAGGGAAAGATAAAGTCAAGGTTTGGATCCTTGTTATTTCATGCATGTTCACACGAGCAGTTAATCTTAAGATCTGTATTGATATGACAGTTGAAGAATTTTTGCGTGCTTTGTCACTGCATTCTTTTGAATATGGAGTCCCTCAGTTTATAGTAAGTGATTTGGGTACGCAAATAGTAGCAGGAGCCAATATTGTTCAGGATTTCCTGAAGGATGCTGAGACTGTTCAGTATTTAACTGATAATAATGTTGAGAAAGTCCATTTTCAGCAGTACTATAAGGGTTTGCAGCCAACTTGGAGGATTTGGGGGGGGGGGGGGGGTTTTTTTTGGTTGAGAGCGTAGTCAAAATGACCAAGCATATGATACAGAAGTCAATCAGAAATAATGTCATTGAATTTAGGGATTTTGAATATCTTGTTTGTCATGCTGTACATTTGATCAATAGAAGGCCTATTGCATTCAAAGAAGCATTAAGAGATTGTTCTAATAATGTACCAACCCCTATAACGCCAGAGGAACTTATTCATGGATATTCATTGGTCTCTTTGAATATTATTCCTGCATTACAAGCTGACCCTGATTCTGATGAGGATTTTCAGGTTGATTTTGATGTTGTACATAAAATTAAAACATCTTATGAGAAGCTGAAACACATTAGAACTAACTTGCTGGAAATCTATCATCGGGAATTCATGAACACTTTAATTAAACAAGCTACTGATAAGAAGGATAGATATGCTCCTGTAAACCATAAACAAATCAGTATCGGCGATATTGTGCTGATTAAGGATGATGGATATAAACCTGTTAATTATCCTATGGGAATTGTCAAGGAAGTTTTCAAGAATATCAACGGAGAGGTAACTGCTGCAAAAGTTCTGAAGGGTAAAACCAATGAAATAACTAAAAGGCATGTTACTTCTTTAATACCACTCTTGAGGAAGGAGTCTGATGAGGATACTATAGCATCAGATGATGATGATGAGGATGCTGTAGCATCGAAAGAAGAGATTCCAGGCATGGACGTTTCTAGAAAACGTCCACGGAGAAAAGCTGCTGAGATATCACGGCAAAAATTCAAAAACATTCTAAACGATGATATTTCAGACTAATTATATTTTTTTTTCTTTATTTGATCAAATTTACATAATTCTTATGTAAAATTTGATTTCTTCCCCGGGAGTGTTGAAAAAATAACACTAAGTTATTTTTTGTTTTCTGTTTCTTTGTTTAATATGGTAATTTGGTAAGTTTGTAAATGATTGTTTTATTTTTAACTTGCATTTTTCGTATTTAAATATTTTTTGTTTACATAAAATGATGACAATTCCTTAATGACCTGTTAAAAATTAAGATGGTTTGGGTCGTTGAAGATATTTGCTGCTCGTTATACATTTCTTACAGAGAGGAGAAGTGGACGGCTTTTAATGAAAATGAAGGTAGTTCTTAGCCATTTTCACCAGTGACAACATTGGATTTACTTACCTCTTTATCGTCATGGTGAAAAAATAAGTGATCGGTACCATGGATCCGCATCCTACGTTACCTTCTACTTGGAAGCCTTATCAAGAGCCAGCACAGCAATTGTGATTTGTTGCATTTACAAACAGCATACACGGACAGTATGGGTTGTGAGGTACGTCATCATTTTTAAAGGTCATTTAAATTTTATGATTTATAATCCATAGTTCATTCAATAATGAAAGTCCCTTGCTTTGCTTTTTAGCCCCCACAAATAAATATACCCTTGGATAATATTTATATCATTTACAATTTTTATGGGATTGCCATATTATAATTTCCCAGTCATAGTTAAGAGATTCATTTTATCTTCAGTTACTTTGTGCTGGTTAGATAATTTAAGTGTTGTATCATATTTTAGTATTTTCTCATTTGCCACTTTTGTTAATTAGTCGTTTATTTACATTCGCTCTTTTTACTACTTAGGTGGTTATTCGTTCGGCCTTACTGTAAATTTGGCTTGTTGTATACAAGTAATGTACTTAATACGCTAAGTGGACCATTGCCTTTAGGTAATTATTATTTGATAGTGTTAAGTGAAATCCATTATTGATGCAATACATATATTTGAATGGCATTCCTGTGTTTAAATAATTTATTAGTGTTTTTGATAGTTTAAATTACCATTTTTAGTGTAACTGGTATTTGGTATTTTATATTTATCTAGGGGTTCTTGAGAATGGTAATTGGAAGTTGGAGATGCTTGACCATCGCTTTGACATCCATTTAAGGCGATCATCTTCGACAGCAGCAACAACAGCATTGGGTTTAATTTGAGAAGCAATACACGAAACCATTTTATTATATCTTATTCAAGTTCATAATTTTATGAAGGTTTCATTAAAATAAGAAAATTACTCTTTGTATTAATTGTCCAATTACGTAGTAAATTTTTCGAGAATATATATATATATATATATATATATATATATATATATATATATATATATATATATATATATATATATATATATATATATATATATATATATATATATATATATATATATATATATATATATATATATATATGCTTAAAAAAAAAAAAATCACAATAGATGCACGTGACTTCATAAATAACTAAATACCACGGGAAATGATAGTTCAGGAATCCAAGCGCTTTCGTCTTTATTCAGACATCGTCAAGGAGCTACTAAAGTACAATTGGAGAGGAAGGCCTCAGGTACAAACAAGATCAGGAATACCAGATGGTTAATTATCAAAAGGGTAAAAAAAAAAAATTAAAAGGGATACTCCAGGATTATCGGATATCACACGGTCACAAACTTAAACAGATTCTGACCCTAACCGAAATTACAAAGTATCTTACAGTCCAAAACATGTAAAAAACTGAATATATTAATTTTGTTGCTTATATTTATCTACAACTTTTTTCATTATGAAAGCATCAAGTTTAAATAAACCAAGACTTAAATTTAGAACATTTCTATTATTTGACTTGATAAAACAAGATTCAATGATATTCCTTTTAACTGTGTCATTACATGGGACTAAGGCTCTTGCTTGACTCCAGTTAATAGGATGGTCTAAATCTCTCATATGTACAAATAATGCATTCGATATTTGCCCAGTTCTCAGAGAATATTGATGTTGCTTACACCGCAATGCGCCTCCCTACATTACATGTATGGTTTAGTCAAGACACATAAAATCAATAACCCTATCAGACCAATCATTAGTTCAGTGGGCTCAGTTTCGTATAATTTATCTAAATGGCTTGTAAAAATTCTCACTCCTTTGGTAGGAAATATTTCTAACACGAATGTTAAAAACAATGTTGATTTTATAAACAAATTAAATAGTTTAAATTTGAATTATGATTTTAATATGGTTAGTTTTGATGTTGCCTCTTTATTTACAAAAGTGCCTGTAGATGACTTACTTGAATATTTGGAAGAGGAATTAGAGCGTCATGACATTCCCTTAATGTAGCAAATCTCATTAGTCTCATAAGGTTATGTATCAAAGATAGTAAATTTTGTTTCAATGGGGAATTTTTGTACAAAAGTTTGGCATGGCTATGGGCAATCCCTTATCTCCTGTCCTTAGCAATATTTACATGGAATTTTTTGAGACAAAACTCTTACCAAGTATTTTGCCCCAAAAAGTTATTTGGTTTAGATACGTGGATGATATATTCTGTATTTGGCCAGTTCACGAAAACCTCCAGGAATTCCTTAATAATCTCAATAATTTAGTCCCTTCTATAAAATTTACTGTAGAGGAAGAAAGAAATTGTAATTTGAATTTTCTTGATGTAACTGTCCATAGAAATGATAGAAATTTCACCTTTTCAGTCTTTCGAAAATCAACTAATATTGCCTCTTTTGTTCATTACTACTCCAATCACCATCAAAATGTTAAATTCTCTGTTTTTTCTGGGATGTTCCTAAGGGCTTTACGTGTCTGTAGCCCGCAGTTTATTGACGCTGAAATTAAAACTATTTATGATATTGCATTGAAACTTAAATACCCAAGGACTTTTGTAGATGTGGCATGGAAAAGAGCTAAAAAACCATTTTATTCAACTAATGACAAACTTGAATTTAGTAAGCATAACATTCTAAAATTACCTTATGATGAAAGGTTTTTAGATATTCCTAGAATTTTAAAGCTTTTTAACATAAATGTTGTTTTCAGTAATATTAATGTCAAGAGTTTAGTAATCAAAAATTCTCCTAAAGATCTTCCAGGCTGCATATATGAAATTCCTTGCAAAAAGTGTGACAAAGTCTATTACGGACAGACCGGCAAATCTCTTTCACAGCGTCTTAAGCAACATCAATATTCTGTGAGAACTGGGCAAATATCGAATGCATTATTTGTACATATGAGAGATTTAGACCATCCTATTAACTGGAGTCAAGCAAGAGCCTTAGTCCCATGTAATGACACAGTTAAAAGGAATATAATTGAATCTTGTTTTATCAAGTCAAATAATAGAAATGTTCTAAATTTAAGTCTTGGTTTATTTAAACTTGATCTTTCATAATGAAAAAAGTTGTAGATAAATATAAGCAACAAATTAATATATTCAGTTTTTACATGCTTTGGACTGTAAAGATACTTTGTAATTTCGGTTAGGGTCAGAATCTGTTTAAGTTTGTGACCGTGTGATATCGATATCCTGGATTATCCCTTTTAATTTTTTCACCCTTTTGATAATTAACCATCTGGTATTCCTGATCTTGTTTGTACCTGAGGCCTTCCTCTCCAATTGTACTTTAGTAGCTCCTTGACGATGTCTGAATAAAGACGAAAGCGCTTGGATTCCTGACTATCATATATTATATATATATATGATATATATATATTATATATATATATATATATATATATATATATATATATATATATGTATATATATATATATAGATATATATATATATATATATATATATATATATATATCTATATATATCTTATTATCTATATACATATATATATATATATATATATATATATATATATATATATATATATATATATATATATATATATATATATATATATCATATATATATCTGTGTGTGTGCACGCATGCGCGCGCGTGGACGTGTTTATGAATGATAAAAGATACAGATTGTATTATCATTATTATTAACAGTAGGGAGCAGTACTAAAGAGAGAGAGAGAGAGAGAGAGAAAAGGAGGAGAGAGAGGAAGACGAGAGAGAGAGAGAGAGGAGGAGAAAGAGAGAGAGGGAGAAGAGAAGAAAGGAGTGGGAAAGAGGGAGAGAGCGAGAGAGAGAGAGAGGAGAGAGAGAGGAGGAGGAGAGAGAGAGAGAGTGAAAGGGGAAAGAGAGAGAGAGAGAGGAGAGAGAGAGAAAAAAATGCAAAATTCATGTTCTGTCATGTTGATGTGTATTACTAAAACACCTGCCTTATTCCCGCCCTTGTCATGCTGATCATCTTACAGTTTTTGAAGTGTTCCATCCCTCATCGTATTAAAGCATGTTTGAGAATTTACTTGAACCCACGTATTGAGCATGCATTTCTCACATCTGCCTATATAGGTCCTGACGTTACATTCCATTTGTATTGTAATAAGATGGGCGAGTACATTTGCAGTCATAAAACTTTTACCTGTCTTTTCGGCAAGGTGTACCCTTGAAGAAATTAAAAGATAAATTAAGTAAGGAAGAGTATGCTACAAGCTGCTGCTGACACTCTTGTATTTCTTTTTCTACTCACAAACTGAGAAAAATAACTGAGGGAAATTTTTATTAACATAAAGGAATTTTGAGAATAAGGAAGAATTCAAAATACAAGGGAAATCGAAAGAACTAAAATAACTGCTTTATGTTAGGAATAAAGTAAAGCAATTCCATGATGTCTTCATGTTTTGACTTAGCCTCTTTTCCAATTGTTCCCGGACTCTGGCTCGTAGATGGAAAACACGCCAAATTTCATCTTAATGATATTTTAAATGTGATTTATCACTTGTAATCCCTTTATCATATTCAGCTATAGCCCTTAAACCAATAACAACTCCAATTCCGACCATTAGTTCGCTTGAGTTCACATCTCACGTGTGGTCCCTCTGACCTGGCCTCTCATTCTCTCTGAATCCATTTGTTTATCTTTTCTTCCATACCCTCCTCTGCCAGCTTTCAACAAACTTTTCAGGTATCTGCTAGGATACCTGAAAATTTTGGCAGGATATTTCCCGGCGACTCATGAAAACTACATCGAAGGAGATTGCTACAGTTTTGACAGTATATTTCCAGTGACTCAAAACCTGGGTAAAAATATGGCCTGGCATGGCTCTTATATCACACTTTGCCCTAGCCACTACCTGTGGTACTATACCACATTGCATTCCACCCTAGCCGGTGATTGCTGTATCATCCATTCCGAAGCGGTGTCACATCAGATGACCTCAGATCGACTCTCTCTCCTACTTGTGTCTTGGCGATGAACATGGCTAGCTTCCAATTTGACTACGCTGTCCGGAGACATCCCTACTGAAGTTATCACACCTGAAGTACCTGGGTGAAGACCTGCAAGCAACCAAAGTCCTTCTATCTACATATGTCTCGATCACGGAGTAAGGTAACTGAATTGGAAGTTGTTCTGTCGGCCCTTCACCTATTATTCCTTGCATTCATTCCTGTTGTATCTCATATTCCTATCCTTATCCATTCCGCCTCCTTCAGAGACTTCATATGAGTTGGTGCAATTGTGATATTCTTGTGAAATAATTTTAGAAGCGACACTAGTATTTACTGCTTTGCTAACATCACATTCGTTTTATTAACGTAATAATGTATCATTGATAACTTCGTGCGTTTTGCATCATTTTCTCTTTGCCTTTATCAATTTACGTAAGTATGCCACTGTTAGTATTTGTGTTACAACGTTGCAGACCTTCCCCGCTGTGTGATTCCTTTAGTAGTTCAACAGTGACGGTCAAATTTTTCTGCCAGTTCCAAGACTTGGGATAATATTCCTAAGATTCCAGTGGGAGCTTAAACTTGCTCACGGTGATCCACCACTTAATGTTACTTGTTGTTGTTAGTTTTAAGGTGTTGATCCATATTTTCATGCACCATATATGATCTTTTTGAATTAGTGATTTTGCATGCAACATTTGCTTTGACATTGTATAAAATTAGGGATTCGTGTTCTAGTGCCGTGGAGCCAGTCAGTGCTCCTTTAATTTTGCTCTTATTATTACGTTCTAGAATTATATTTGTAGGTGGCGACATTTCGTTTACCTTCAATCGTTTGAAAGTAATTTTGGTAGTTTCTATTAAGGTTTATTCTATTTTTTGAGCATAGTGGCGGGCCACATCTAGTCAGTATTGTTGTTTCCAAAAGGCATTTTTAGAGCCAGTCTTTTTAGATTTTCTCAAAAATAAAACTCAATACCCCGACCCTGAATTACGACAAGTATAAGAAAAGTTACGCCTATTTTAATACGGAAAAGTTATTAACTATTTTCGAAGATAGTAATGTGAATGAGGCCACATGAATAAGTGACTTAGATTTACTGGGTGGGACCTATTTTTGTGTCAATATATGAATTCTTTTTTTATTAGCATGCCTCTTTCTCATATCATCTATTATTATTAGCAGTATCACCTCTTTCTCGTTTCATTTTATATAGTTGTTCTTTGAATCATCGTGGGCCTGTGTTTGCGTCATTTTGATTTATAGGAGGTCGGAACTTGTTGAGACAAAGTTTAAGCAGGAAGAGATCTGGGGGCGGGTGGGTGAGAAAATTTATAGATCTGACACATCACAGAGAGAGAGAGAGAGAGAGAGAGAGAGAGAGAGAGAGAGAGAAGGCACCCTGTCTTCAACTTCCCGCGTGTTTCAAGCATCGTCAAAGTGTAAGGTACTGCTTGTACTATACACACGTATTAAGAGCTCTGTTTCTCGCATCTGCCTAAATAATGTTCAGACGTTATTTCCTATTTTATTACGTAATTGGGTAGGCGAGCTCATTGAAGTGGTAAAATTCACCTGTCATTCATGAAGTGGGAGGGGAAAGGAAGAGGGAAGGGTCAGAGGAATGATGGGTGAGGGGGGGAGGGACTCGTTCACAAGACATTTTTGAAGGTTTGAGTGTGTGTGTGTGTGTGTGTGTGTGTGTGTGTATGTGTGCCTGTTGGAGGAAGAGAAAGTTTAATTAAGTCAGGTAAAAACACGATAATAGGGTGATAAAGGGTTTAGGTGAGGTGCGCGGGAGATACGTAGGGGGTTAGGTTAGAGGGGAATGGAGATTTAGGTTAGCGGGGAGAGGGGATTTAGGTTAAAGGGAGAGGGGTGTTGGTTGCGTCACGTTGGTTTACGGAAGACCGGCCAGAACATGTCGTGAGAGAGTTTGGGCGGAAGAGAAGCAGTGTTTGACTAGACGAAAAATGTTCAGATTTCACGGGTGTCCTCCTTCTGAAATAGAATGAACATATTAACAAGACATTTAAAAAGTTACTACTATGAGATTCACACCGGTGTCCTGTTGTTTTTCCGGAATAAAACTTTATCAACGTACCTGACAAAAATGACACTTTTTCACAGGGTATCTTACATCCCTACCTAATTATTTACTGTGTTCTGTATTACGAAAGTTGCATAATTCTAAGAATTATAAGAGTAACACGGACCTCTTGCAAGACATCGCCAGCAAATTCAGAGGAATGTCTTTCGAAGATACGTTGACGTAACTTGCCTCCTCCTCGATGGATAATGACTATTTGTGAAAAAGACTCAGCCTCTGGCAACAATGAAATACAACCAACACTCCTTGTTTACTCTTTGTAGTAGTTGGTAGTAGTAGTAGTACAGGGTTGGTAAGAGAGGAAGACCAATTTTGAAAATTTCACAAACTCGTTAACTTTAGTTTCAAACAAATTTTACTGACATCACTGTGTTCACATTGAATTAGTATTTGACAAATTTAAGTTCGAAAAACAATATCCTTCATGTGGTGTTCATTTCTGAAGGCGTTTTTGGAAGTTGGCATCCACTCTCTCTCTCTCAAGTATTGCTCTGTCAACTTGTGGGGATACCTTTAGGTATCCCCACAAGAAATAATCCCAAATGGACAAATCAGGGGACCGAGGGGGCTAAGGAGTGTTCAGCAAACCTGGAACTGAGACGTTCAATGGACATGCTTCGCCCTCTCTTCGGTGACCGCCTCATTTCCAGGTTTGCCGACGCTCCTTGAGCCCCTTGGTCCCCTGATTTGTTCATTGTGATTATTTCTTATGGGGATACCTCAAGGCACGTGTGAAAGAAGTTATTCGTGTGGAAGTTGCCCAAATACGCAGAGCAATGCTGGAGAGAGTGGAGGCCAACCTACAAGAACGCTTTCAGAAATACATCAATGAAAACGGACACCACATGAAGGATATTGTTTTCGAAACTTAAATCTGTCAAATACTAATTCAATGTGAACACAGTGATGTCGATAACATTTGTTTAATTCTAAAGTTAATGATTTTGTGAAATTTTCAAAATTGGTCGTCCTCTCTGCCCACACTGTAGTATATAGGATTTGTGCCATAAGTGTAGTGCTAGAATCCTTGAAGAAAAGGGTTTCCACGAGTAATCCGTGAAATTACTATTCCTCCATTGAAAAATTATAGAATTAAAACTCAATTAACAAAGTGAAGAAAGCTTTGGCATTCGTTGTAACTCCTTTGATATTTTTTTCTTAATATGACCATGACGACC
>NC_087218.1:27309591-27314591 GCF_015104395.2 Macrobrachium nipponense | reverse complement strand
TATTTTTGTATCTTTTGGGGGATTTTCCTATTACTATAACACATTTATACAGTATATTGCATATGCATTTACGTAGTGGTCAAGTGTACTCTTATAGATATTTTGATATGACCGCAAGGAATAGAAGTGATAAGAAAAAAGTAAAAGTGAACATGGCAACTACTCCGGCTGGCACCCCAATGTGGTGACTCTCGTGAGCGCGAGGTCAGCAATTGTCCCTTTTCAAGGTCGGGTCAATGGGTTCCTGCCTCAAAATGTTGAGGCATGGATCTCATCTGTAGACGCTCATTTAAATGCAAAAGCATCACAGACCCAGCAGTTACAATTACAGGAGGCCAAAAGCTTCATAGACTTTGCTAAAGGAAAGACGCCAAGTGCTTATCTAAGCGGTGTTTCTTTTCCAAGAGGCGACTACATGGGACGAGTTCAAAATCAGATTATGTGCCGTGTATGGGGGTGAAGAGGCTTTAGATGTAGTATTGGCATTGAGAAATATCCTTAACCAAGCCTCCATGACTCAGCTTAATGTTGTCGAGCGGGCGGCGCTAATTGCCGACGGCTAAATGAATATCAAGTTAGTTTAAGTAACTCGGGTGGGTTACGAGTGCCAGAATCGCCGTGAAAGATTTTATCCGTTTAATTTACTTACGAGTATTACTGCAATGTTGCCTGAGCGTTAGTGCAGTGTTTTGACAAAAATTGCAGCCCAACAGTACGGAATTAGATGTGTATAAACAAATAAAAAAACACATGTCTAAATGTACGACCTAGATCCTTCGCTCATTCAAGTTTTTGCAAAAAATGAGAACAAGCCACAACAAGTAAACGTGGTAACACAATAATAATCAAGTTGCAGGGATGGTTTGTTATAACTGTAAACGACCAGGTCACATGATTTCAGACTGTCGGACGCGTTTTTGTTCAATAAATAATAGTTCCACTCATTCATATAATCGTTGCTACTCGAGGAATCAACAGCAGAATCCTACAAACACGCAACCAGTTGCCAGTGCAAGAATAAAAAGAAGGGTCCTCCAGTACTATAAAAAGAAAACAAAGCAACAAACGGCAATGCTGCACAACAGCAGAAACAAACAAATCGTGCTTCAGGTACCTCTGTTCCTGGGCCGTCTAGCCAGAACTTGCAAGGTCAAGAGAATTTTCAAGGTGTGCTAAACAAAGCAAATACCACGTAGTTTGCTCAAAGAGGGGGAGAGGGCGATGTTGGGTCATCAATATCAACATCTTTTGTATCAAATAATCAGTTTAATCACTTTATCAGATCATTGTGAGGCAATTGATTTTCCTATGAAACACACGGCCGAATCCAAAAAAATCTGTGCAGGTTCCCGTAGATTTGCAACAAATTCATGCAATTATTAGTCAAAACGAGTTACGACCAACCTTACATGCAGTAAATTTGGACCATAAGTCATTCACTTTGTTCTTTGATTCTGGTAGTCCACGTAATATCATGGATTTAAGGACTCATCATTTACTCTTTTCAAACTTCCCTATAGAGAAGTCCGGAATAAGGCTCTCAGGCATAGGAAATAATGAATTAAATGTGGTAGGAGTAACTCATGTTCAGTACAAGGTCGGTAAGCGCACGTTTTCCGATACCTTTATCGTTGTACAAAACATTAATATGTATCCCGCAGTAATATCGGATACCCGTCTATGGGCACTAAAATATTACCTTAGCACCTGCAAAACACGGCGTGTATATCAAAGGAAAATTCTATAAGTCTTCTAATACCCTAAAATCAGTTTTAGATAATAAAGAGACAGACAGAATAGTCACTTACATTGAAGAACAATCACCTGTTCTCATGAACCAAGATAAAAAATACATGCAACCCAACAGAACTCTCGCTCGCCCGTAATATCAGCTTGCACGCAAACTCTCGAGCCGAACGTAACTTCGAACACTATTAGTGCGTGTAAAGAAAACCTTGCCAGGATCTGAAACGTTAATCCTTTCCCAAACTCTGAAAAACACACGGATTATCCGTCACATAAGCCATTTATACAGTCGGCTCACAACAACAATGTCACATCGAAGTCTGTAATCATTTGAATACCACTTTAGAAATCCACAAAAATCAACATATCTTGGATGCGGAAGTTTATAAACATCGCATTCTTACCGTAGCTGAGATAAATCACACTCCAATCCAGTTGCGGATGAATCCCTTTTGCAATCTATAAAGAACAAAATCAATAAGGACATTCAAGAAGAAGAAATTCAGCAGAAATTTTTGAATCTTTTAACTGAATATCATGATGTTTTTTCCACTACGGATGGAACCTTAGGAAAAACGGATGTCATCGCGCATCAAATAAGGCTTAAGGACAAACAGAAAGTAATCTATGTACCTTCGTACCGACTTCCTATGAAATTTCAGAATGAGATAACAGAGGAAGTAGGTTAAAATGCTAAAAGAAGGAGTCATTGGAAATCAAACAGCCCCTTATAATTTTCCGTTAATAGTAGTACCGAAAAAAGATCGAACTTGGCGGATATGCGTCGATTTTCGTCGTTTAAATGAAGAAACAATCCCTGACCGATTCCCAGTACCATGTACTGATGATATCCTATCTCTACTAGGTCAGAACAAATATTTCACCCAGCTTGGACCTACTAAAAGGATTCATCAGATTCCGTTGGAACAAGAGGAGTATCCCATACACTGCCTTTCAGCACAGCCAGGGGACATTATGAATTTTTGAGTATGCCTTTTGATTTACGTTGTGCTCCCATAACTTTTACTCGAATGATAAAACATTGTGTTTGGAGACTTGTTAGGAGATATCCTACATGCCTACATGGACGACCTAGTAATCTTTTCCAATACATTAGAAGAACATCTACGTAAATTAGAGTTAGTGCTACAAAGACTAAGGCAGGCATAATTTAAGGGTAAAGATAAGTAAGTGTGAATTTTTTAAAACAGAAACTAGTCTATTTAGGTTTCACGGTTTCTAGTGAAGGTCTTAAAGTAGTCCATGATAAGGTATCGGCTATCCGTAACTTTCCGATACCTACTAACGTCAAGGGAATACAGCAATTTTTAGGGTGTAGCGGATACATAGGAGGTTTATTAGGAACTACTCCATCATAGCCGCTCCCCTAACCGATCTTATAAAAAAGGGCGTAGATTTCATATGGTCTGAAATTCATCAACAGGCATTCGATATAAATTGAAAGATGAAACTGTGTAGTTCTCCTATCTTGAATTTCCTGACTTCGGTAAGGAATTCTTCATAGCAACAGACGCCTCAGACCTAGGAGTAGGTGGGGTATTGCTTCAACAATATGATAAACAGTTTTTCCCTATAGCTTTTTATTCACGTAAACTGAGACCTTCCGAAAGTAAATATGCAGTAATAGATAAGGAAGGGCTCGCTATTGTTAATTCACTCGTGCATTTTAAATTTTATTAATAATATCGGTTATCCCGTCAAGGTCTCACTGATCATAAGCCCCTAACCGACTTCTTTAAAGGCTTTAGTCACAGCCCTAAGCGAACTCGGTGGCACATGATCATCCAGGACTTTGGCGCGAGGATCGGGTATTTACCTGGGAAAGCAAATATCATTGCTGAACGCATTATCACGCAACCCTCTTCATCTTGTACCGAGCCATTAGCTGAATTAATAGATATCTCAACCTCCACGCCCATTGTTAAAAAACTATATCTGAAAAGGAAGATCTGGGCTGGAGTGCTGAACTATTACAGACAGAACAAAGAAAAGATCCGCAAATAGAAAAAATCATCATTGCGTTAAACGGAAATCGAAGGAAAAAGGAATACATAAAGTATAAGCAGCAGAATTATATCATCAAAGATAATATCCTGTGTAGATCCGTGACGAGGAAATCCCGCAACACACCACAGTTGAATAACAACCAGGTGGTGGTACCTATCTCACTCATACCCACTGTCTTAAAATGGTTGCATAAAATCCACTGCATGGACACCCGGGTTATTCCTTAATGTCACAGAAAGCCAAATCCTTATTTATTGGCATACGATGCTTACAGATATAAAAAAAGCACATAGCAAATTGTCGCACTTGTCAAGAATACAAAGGGCACACGAAGACACCTGTCAGCCTAGGGGCTACCCCGTGCCAAATCAACCCTTTGAAAGAGTACACTTAGATTTATTAACAGGATTTTACGACAGATGCCAGATAGAGGAAATAAGCACCTCCTAGTAATCATAGATGCTTTGACTCGATATACAGAACTGATAGCGCTAAAACACAAAACCGCAGTCGAGTGCGCTAGAAAGTTTTACGAGTGTACATTTGTAAACATGGAATTCCACACATCATTGCCATACCTGCGGTACTAAGCACACTTAATCACTCGTATCATGTGTCTATTAAAATGGACACCGCACGAGGCACTGTACGGTATCCCAGCTAGAACACCTTTCCATGTACTAACGCCTACAAACTAATTTATCAAATCCTCTAAAGGATGTTATGGATGCAAGCATAAGTCGATATAATATACTTCGTAAGAATCTAGAAGAAGCACAAATAATAATGAAAAAAAAATCATGATAAAATAGCTAAGCCAAACTAGAACATATGCCGTGGGCGATCAGGTATACATAACAAGTATACGTACATAAAGGTTTAAATTATAAAACTGACACCTAAGTTTGAAGGCCCGTTTTAACTTTTAGAAATATTTAGGCCAAATAGATTTAGGGTTCAAAATGTATCCAAACCCACTGATGTGAGAATAGTTCCATTGGCACATATCAGAATCTAAAGAAAGGTAGATGGAGTGAGGGAAAAATGGTTGTATTTATGAAACTTGTATAGTAATTTATATATATATATATATATATATATATATATATATATATATATATATATATAGATATATATATATATATATATATATATATATATATATATATATATATATATATATATATATATATATATATATATATATATGTCTGAACACACAATAT
>NC_087218.1:27289524-27309091 GCF_015104395.2 Macrobrachium nipponense | reverse complement strand
GAGGAACTTGCTCGTGACCTGCTGATGTGGTCTGTGCAGCACAATAATCTCGAACGCCGCAACCCGCTTATTTTCTTGCAGGACTAACATCTTGGGATCTGTTTGCGGAGTCTAGGCTTAGGAATTTGCAAATCACCTTAAGATAAATAATCAAAATAAAAGAATTGAGTTTTTGCAACACAAAACCGAACTAGCTTTGTCTGAACTTCGCAGCCAGTTATCTTCAATCAATCAATTAATGAGTTTGGTGAACGAACATTCTAGTAATATTGATCAGATTATGGAAGTTCAACATTTGTTGGCTACGTTAGCTTATTATAGTTCGAAAATAGATCATATCCGTGTCAAAATATCACATTTTATTGAGAAATCAAAGGACTATGTAGAAGCTATTACGTTAGCGACAAAGGGTGTGTTATCTCCACACCTTATGCCTATTAAAGATCTGACGTTTAACTTTGGAGAACGACGTGAGAAACTAGGTTATATTCCTTTATTAGGACACCCATAAAGTAGAGTTCTATTATAGCCTAATATCAGTCAGCGTTGAAAATTATAGGATTATGATCACCATTCCTTTTGATTCTTCCGATGCTTGGCAATCATACAAAATAGCACCATTTCCAACTTTCATGACAAATAACTCAGGTCCAGTAATATCCAATTTGACGGGACGTGTTCTGATTTCTCCTGATAGGAAATCATTTACAGTCATTAAAGACTTAGATAAACTCACTCACTGTTCAGAAGCCATGAATAATAAAGTTTGTACAGCTGACTCTTTTGAATTCTATCCTATATCAGTGAATTCATGTGAGTTAGGCATAGTGCTAAACGGCTCTCTCTCTCATACACGCGAAGGTTGTCTGAAGAAACTTTATCCCTTTTACAATAATAAGTTCAATTACAGAATGAATAATGGCTCCTGGATCCGATACGACAAGGACGGTTTTCAATTGTTGAATGCCCGGACGGGACCCGCCACCGCCATTCTACAAGTCTTTGTAGCAGCAGGTGGCTGTTACGGGGACATCTACAAACTACACCGTCAGAGGAGTCAACACGATAATACGTGAGAAGACGTATTTTGCGAACTATACCTGGGCGACTACAATTATCCCATCACTACCTCTCCCATACAACGCGCGGGTAGCTCATCATTTGACGTAACTGGCTGAGATGAACCACGCGTCACCGACTTATGCAGGTGGAGAAAATCTTCGTTACTACGTGCTGCTGGCCGTGTTTAGCGTGCCGGCTATATTGATTATCGCCGTTAACATCTTTGCTTGGTGTAGGTTGAGGCGTACACAGAAGGATCTCCAAGGAAACGTGTTGTCGCGCCCAGATGACGTACTTGTTGCGCTTAAGGCGTATACATTTAGGGCCGCTTGAAACTGGCCATTTCCCTAGTTGCCTTGGAAAATTGTCTGGAATTGTGTTGTGTGTGAAAAGCGGTCTGTATGCTGGCAAAATGTAGGACAAGAAAGACTCATGCCTTTGCATTTGAACAACAAGTTAAAGTATCTCTTAGGCACCTAATACAAAAAATATATAGCCCAATATATATAGATATTAATATACTCCTAAAGTATTTTTCGGGCACGCCAATAAAATAGACCAGCCTATGTATTAATCTGTGCACACTTATACTATTATACAATTGTACCATTATTTTATCTATTACAAAGAGTGACAAGTACTCTTTAACAATTATCCATGATCATGTTTTTGTTTACCCAGTAAAGTAACGCTATTCTTAATCAGGTTACCTATTACCATAATCTACCAGTAACCGCTATTCTTAATCAGGTTACCTATTACCATAATCTTCATGTATACATGTTAACCTTTTGATTTTTACCTTTTGATTTTTTTGGTACCTAATAATTATTATTATCAAACATGATCTATATTTTCCATGCATTTATCTTTGTTCATGAATATGTCCAAAAAGGGTATGTAACAGAACCTTTTTATGCATTTAATCACTTGTTATGTTTATATCTAAACATATGTTACGAGCACACTCCTAAGAAACCATGTTTAAAGTAACTTTTGTTATTCAAGGCTTGAATGGTAGCTGTCCGAGCCTAATGTAAATAAAATACCTTTTAGAATACATATCTGTAAATAAAACCCATGACCTGAGGTCATTGGCGAATTAGGAGCGTCCTACGTGACTAAATCAAATCTAGATCACGCTATGCAATGCCTGCAGTAGCCTGGTTTAAGTTTGTTTGAAAACATAATCATTTTACATTTCTGTCAACTAGTCATAACAACTTCCATGGGAAGCGGTTGACCTGTTAACCTGCGCCGGAAACTTGTAACTTCCGAGCCGGCGGACTACGTATGTTTTTATGTGAATCGCTGAGATAGCTAATGTATCGCTATCAACGTGATGCTCTAAGAAGTTAGTTCATTTGTAGCGATAAGACGGAACGGTCTCACGACCGAACTGTCTCTCTTGTTATGGAGTTCAGAATAAAGTTGTTCTACTGTTATTCAACTTATCCGTTTGAATCATCTCCTTTACTTTAAGAAGAACCAATCTACTAAGATATCACATAGGAGAAAGAAGGAACCAGAATGCTTACGAATGACAGTCGTAAGAAAAGACAAACAGTCTTTCGCAAAAGCGAAATGACTAAGACATATGTCTCGATCATGGACTAAGGTAACTGAATTGGAAGTTGTTCTGTCGGCCCTTCACCTATTATTCCTTGCATTCATTCCTGCTGTATCTCATATTCCTATCCTTATCCATTCCGCCTCCTTCAGAAACTACATATGAGTTGGTCCAATTGTGATATTCTTGTGAAATAATTTTAGAAGCGACACTAGTATTTACTGCTTTGCTAACATCACATTCGTTTTATTAACTTAATAATGGATCATTGATAACTTCGTGCGTTTTGCATCATTTTCTCTTTGCCTTTATCAATTTACGTAAGTGTGCCACTGTTAGTATTTGTGTTACAACGTTGCAGACCTTCTCCGCTGTGTGCTTCCTTCAGTAATTCAACAGTGATGGTCAACTTTTTCTGCCAGTTCCAAGACTTGGGATAATATTCCTAAGATTCCAGTGGGAGCTTAAACTTGCTCACAGTGATCCACCACTTAATGTTACTTATTGTTTTTAGTTTTAAGGTCTCGATCCATACTTTCATGCACCATATATGATCTTTTTGAATTAGTGATTTTGCTTGCAACATTTGCTTTGACATTGTATAAAATTAGGGATTCGTGTTCAACTGCCGTGGAGCCAGTCAGTGCTCCTTTAATTTTTCTCTAATTATTACGTCCTAGAATTATATTTGTAGGTGCAGACATTTCGTTTACCTTCAATCGTTTGAAAGTAATTTTGGTAGTTTCTATTAGGGTTTATTCTATTTTCTGAGCATAGTGGCGGGCCACATTTAGCCAGTATTGTGGTTTCCAAAAGGCATTTTTAGAGCCAGTGTTTTTAGATTTTTCAAAAATAAAACTCAATACCCCGACCCTGAATTACGACAAGTATAAGAAAAGTTACGCCTATTTTAATACGGAAAAGTTAAGAAGTATTCTCGAAGATAGTAATGTGAATGAGGCCACATGAATAAGTGACTTAGATTTACTGGGTGGGACCTTTTTTGTGTTAATATATGAATTTTTTTTTAATTAGCATACCTCTTTCTCATATCATCTATTATTATTAGCAGTATCACACTTTTCTCGTTTCATTTTTTATAGTTGTTCTTTGAATCATCGGGGGCCGGTGTTTGCGTCGTTTTAATTTATAGGAGGTCAGAACTTGTCAAGAAAAGTTTAAGCAGGAAGAGATCTGGGGGCGGGTGGGTGAGAAGATTTATAGATTGACGCATCACAGAGAGAGAGAGAGAGAGAGAGAGAGAGAGAGAGAGAGAGGCACCTTGTTTTTAACTCTCCCGCGTGTTTCAAGCATCGTCATAGTGTGAGGTACTGCTTGCACTATACACATATTGAGCGTTCTGTTTCTCGCATCTGCCTAAATAATGTTCAGACGTTATATTCCATTTGTGTACGTAATTGGGTGGGCGAGCTCATTGCAGTGGTAAAATTCACGTGTCATTCATGAAGGGGGAGGGGAAGGGGGAGGGGAAAGGAAGAGGGAAGGGTCATAGGGATGATGGGGGGAGGGGGGAGGGGGGTGGGACTCCTTCACAAGACATTTTGGAAGGTTTGAGTGTCTATGTGTGTGTGTGCTGTTGGAGGAAGAGAAAGTTTAATTACGTCAGGTAAGGACACGATTAATAGGGTGATAAAGGGGTTAGGTGAGGTGCGCGGGAGATACGTAGAGGGTTAGGTTAGAGGGGAATGGAGATTTAGGTTAGCGGGGAGAGGGGATTTAGGTTAAAGGGAGAGGGGTGTTGGTTGCGTCACGTTGGTTTACGGAAGACCGGCCAGAACATGTCGTGAGAGAGTTTGGGCGGAAGAGAAGCAGTGTTTGACTAGAAGAAAAATGTTCCGATTTCACGGGTTTCCTCCTTCTGAAATAGATGAACATATTAACAAGACATTTAAAAAGTTACTACTATGAGATTCACACCGGTGTCCTGTTGTTTTTCCGGAATAAAACTTTATCAACGTACCTGACAAAGATGAGACTTTTTCACAGGGTATCTTACATCCCTACCTAATTATTTACTGTGTTCTGTATTACGAAAGTTGCATAATTCTAAGAATTATAAGAGTAACATCGACCTCTTGTAGACATCGCCAGCAAATTCGAAGGAATGTCTTTCGAAGATATGATGACGTAACTTATGACGTCATTAACTTACCTCCTCCTCGATGGAGGCAAGTTAATGAAATGCAACCAATACTCCTTGTTTACTCTTTGTAGTATTGGTAGCGGTGGTAGTACAGGGTGGGTAAGAGATGAAGAGCTATTTTGGAAATTTCACAAACTCATTAACTTTAGTTTCAAATAAATAAGTTTTACTGACATCACTGTGTTCACATTGAATTAGTATTTGACAAATTTCAGTTCGAAAAACTATCCTTCATGTGGTGTCCGTTTTCATTGATGCATTTCTGAAGGCGTTCTTGGAAGTTGGCATCCACTCTCTCCAGCATTGTTCTTTCAACTTGTGGGGATACCTTGAGGTATCCCCACAAGAAATAATCTCAAATGGACAAATCGGGGGAACGAGGGGGCTAAGGAGAGTTCAGCACAACCTGGAAATGAGATGTTCAATGGACATTCTTCGCCCTATGTTCGGTGACCGCTTCGTTTCCAGGTTTGCTGACGCTCATTTGGCCCCTTGGTCCCCTGATTTGTCCATTTGTGAGTATTTCTTATGGGGATACCTCAAAGCACGTGTGAAAGAAGCTATTCGCGTGGAAGTTGGCCAAATACGCAGAGCAATGCTGGAGAGAGTGGAGGCCAACCTCCAAGAAAGCTTTCAGAAATACATAAATGAAAACGGACACCACATGAAGGATATTGTTTTCGAAACTTAAATCTGTCAAATACTAATTCAATGTGAACACAGGGATGTTGATAACAATTGTTTAGAACTAAAATTGATGATTTTGTGAAATTTTCAAAATTGGTCGTCCTCTCTGCCCCACCCTGTAGTATATAAGATTTATGCCGTGAGGTGGAGTGCTAGAATCCTTGAAGAAAAGGGTTTCCACGAGTAATCCGAGAAATTACTATTTCTCTATTGAAAAATTTTATAATTAAAAATCAATTAACAAAGTGAAGAGACCTTTGGCATTCGTCGTAACTCCTTTGATATTTTTTTAATATGACCGTGACGATGTTTGTAATAAATAGACAATTGCATAGGATTAGATTGGATTATAGGATTTAGACTTCAAGCCAAGCACTGGAAGCTATAGAAGTCATTCAGTGATGTATTATAACCCATGCCATTTTTTTTTCTTTTGCAAAGCAAGTTTTAAGTAGTTCCACAAGTTACATTGTACAAATAAATCTACAAATTTTGCTTTATAGGGGATGTATAATTATCTTTCTGCACGTTATGGAAGTCAACATGCGACGAAAACTTAGTAGCCTTGGATGCCCGGATGTACTGCTTACCCGAAAAAGGGCCTTATTATTCATTTACCTGTTCAAGCGTATGTAGGGTTTGCCTTGTGCCTCCTCATGCAAGTCGAATCACAAAAGCTGTTCTGCAACCACCGGGACAATGATTTATCACAACCATCATTCCTGAAGCCTTGACAAGGTAGGTACAAATATTCATCCAGAATTTCAGAGACAGCTGCTTTATTTTACTATTATGAATATACTTTTTTCTAATACAAGTAATAAAGAATACTGCCGAAATTAGGTAGGGAGGTAAATTATACTATGGCTAATTAATACCTTTGTCAAATGCGTAGAAAAAAAGTTAGACCGAAAAAACACCGGGACAAAGGCTCTGAATCTCATAGTAGTATACGCACAACTAAGAAAGCATAACTTGTGCCCTTAAGTCATTACTATTGTCACACCGTTCATGGTATTTCTATTTTCCTGTCCACACCTTTATTAATGATATTGAACAAAATGAATAGAATATATCTTCTTTCCCTTGAGAAGAAAATTCATTATTTACCTCCTCTCAACCACTTTGGTGTTTCTACTTCATCAGTACCGAAAATCTGCCTGTAAATATGAAAAAAACTTAACATTTCTTAAATGTCACGTTGAGCGTCACCGTCATGATGAAAATTTTCGTTTTTTTTTTCTCGTTTCCACTTCGTGCATTCATTTTCATTTTTCTTTCACCTTAATCAAAAGAAAAGCATCACAATATCCGATGCATTGTTTTTTTTTTTTTTTTTTTTTTTTTTTTTTTGGTCCGGAAGGAGATTGATTCGTTCCTAGTAGGTTTAAAAGAATTCAACTTCGTTAATTCGTCAGTGGTCATAAAAAAATCCCTTTGACAACTCTTCCACGTACTTAACCTTTCGCACAATTTCCTTTATTCACTTATTTCTGCCTTTTCCAACAGTCCACCTTTCTAACATAATTATTTACCACAAAAATTTCTTTATTATCAAATTCAATAAATTGAATTTTTCATACACTTCCTAACTAAAAACAAATCTTTTTCCGCGGTGGTATTTTTATTTACTTATTCAGAGTTAATACACTTCCACAACGACTTATATATTATATATCATATATATATATATATATATATATATATATATATATATATATATATATATATATATATATATATATATATAAAACTGCGATTGTCCAGTCTAGGATCTTTGCTAGGAAAAAAAAAAAAAAAAGAGACATCTCGCTCGTGCAAGTCCCTCAGATACATATTTCAACAAACGACGCCTTTCCATGTTTATAGCAGAGGCGAAGGCGAAACATTCACTCCTCCCCATGGAATGGAATGGATTTTATTTGCTGATCCAGAGGTGTACAAGCTCTGGCCACTCTCGATGCAGCAACGTGAGAGGACTCAAAACTGGACTATGGAATACAAGCATTCCTATATTTTTTTTTCCAAACGGCAGTCTTCTGCCCTTGATATATGTATATATCTACACACACACACACACAGCACACACCCACACACACACACACGCAACACACACATATATATATTAGATATATAATATATATATATATATATATATATATATATATATATATATATATATACCTATGTACGGTGTGTGTATACATATACACACATACACACACATATTTTTGCTACTAATAATATTTATTGAAAGATAAAAAAATGTTCTATTATTCATATCCATGTGGGCCTACCTCCCCCCCCCCCCCCCCCCACCCCCGCCCCCCCAAACCTCGCCCGTCCATAATTCCGCTACTACATTCACTGTTTGTTCTAAGTCCTGGTAAAACATTCGCGTTAATTAGTGGTACACTTGCATAAAATGACAATTTTGGAACTATTGGTCTCTAAAAATTTAAGGCAAAAATATTATTAAAATTTCTTAAAAATGATTGTAAAAAAAAAAAAAGTATTGGTAGAAAAGTAAAATTTCTCCATGGAAACTATTACAGTCAGATGTATAGCTAAAGACCCGGTGCAAGAGGGAAGATAAAGAGTTTAACTTAAAATGAAAGAAACAATAAATATGAAATGAGAACCCAGACCAGGAAAAGTTTTATTCTATAAAACGTAGGATTTAAATGGTCATCATATTAGAAAATAATATATCTAAAAAGGGCAGGTACTTTTCACTGTCATGCTCAATCGTAAATTTTATGTCTGAAGGCATTTTATGGTATATGCAGCAGGAAGGTATCATGTAATATATGCTGTAAAATAAGGTGTGGTAAGCCAAAGGACACTTATATAGCAAACCCTGATCTTTGATAAACGCTTTTACCAAGATTTACGCCAAACAGTAAACAAATATCTACTTGCCATTGAACTGAAATTAATACCTAGCAAACCAATAACGATTAAGTCTTTATTCAATATAAAGAAATTCTTCATCCTTTGATGTCCTCGGGAGACATTTATTTATTCAATTGCCCTAGATGTGACTTAGAGGAATACGTGGACTCCAATTTTAGGCTATTGAAGCTGCTGAACAGGTAAAAACTGAGCAAATCCTGAATTTTCATGTATAAGAGACCTGGCTCAAAAATTTACATATTAAATGGTATTGTGAATATAATATGAACACCATTGTGGGTGTAATTCATCAACTTGCAAGTGCATAGCTTGGTTTTGCTGCGTTGTGGAGAACTGTTAAAATGTTATTTTAGGAGTGTGATGGGAACATTTTTTTCTGGTTGTCATCATTGCCTCACACAGAGACAGAACGGGATTTTTGCATCTGGCGATTAATAACTTTTTGGAGATGGCGCGATGTTAAAAACTGCCGTCTCAGCTCTTGCATCCGCGACAAGGGCATGACAAGGGCATTAGAAGTTTGCGTGTGTTTGTTTACGGGCGGAAGTAGGTACACTTCCAGTCTGGTATTAGTTAGATTTCATGGGTGGGGCTATTAGCTGTCCGTACTTGAATGACATCATGAACTCTTCCTGTGTAATGAACTCGTTACGTGTCAGTGATGTCATCTCAAGGGGGGTCTTGTATGGAAAGTTTGCAAATCAGTATGTACATTGTATTATACCCTTCGATGAGAGATATCGATGGAATTTTTAGACACTGCGGTTTAATACTGATCCAGGGGCGGTGCAAATGCGGGGACTGTGCAAATGTGTATAGAGGTGATAGAAAGTTGAAACTTTCACTAATTCCTTTTTATTTCCAGTACTTCAAACTGTTTCAGATGTCGTGCAGTTACAGTAACTCTTTTCCTCTCATTCACAAGGTTTATTAATATTTTGTTTGTTATAACCCATTTACAAGAAGTGTTATTATTTTATCCATGAGTATGTTAATGAGAGCCGTGTTTCCTTTTGACAGGAACTCTGTCGGTATGTTGGTCTTTGTGAGCCGAACTATTAATAATTCTATAAGCCATGTTGTGTATTTCGAAGTGAAGAGAATTGTTTTATATTATTTGACTTTTTAATTTGTCGAGCGAACATTTTTGGGTTCGATGATTGATGTCTAGTTATTAGAGATATAGGGAAGGACAAGTTTTAGGTCCGATCCCCAGGGTAATTTTGATTTCCTATTTGAGTTATACGCCTTTATACTGACGCATTATTTGGAAGCATTATTTAGAAGCTAAAGTTTTAGAATTTGACTTGTTTAGTTAATCGTTTTCTTCTTTACTAATAAGTATATATCTTTTTTATAATTATGGATCTGATTTAACAACCTAGGTAATTATGGTCTGTGAGTTGCGTTGAGGTGGATAGAGAGAGAGAGAGAGGAGAGAGAGAGAGAGAGAGAGAGAGAGAGAGAGCAGCTCGAGTCATGTTACTGTTCTTAATTTATTTAGGGTTTACCCTCTTATTACAAATATAATACCAATTACAAAGATTTTAGAATAATAGGCAAAGCTCCGCATTACCACCAACTATCAATACTTGAATCAATTTTCATTAGTTAAACAGCTAGTTTCCCAGTTGAATACTCGTGAGTTTCCATGGCGAGCCAAACGTCCTTGCCATGATGTCACTCAGCTTTTGACTTCAGCTCTACTTGGCAAACTTTGTTCGATTATCGTTTTTTCCTTTTATACTTTAAATGTAAAAACTTTTCCTTGTCTTTTAAACCTACTTTTATGCAAATGCTTAACCCTGTTTTTTAAACCTGAGCCTGTTATTAACTTTCGTTTTCTAACAGCTGAATAAAGTGCGTGAAAAGGAAATATAGGAATTGACCTCCCCAAACTCGTTGTTACAAATCAGGTCGAAATAAAACGCATTCCGCCTTCAACATATATATATATATATATATAATATATATATATAATTAATATATATATATATATATATATATTATATATATATATTTATATATATATATATATATATATATATATATATATATATATATATATATTATATATATATATATATATATATATCAGGAGATTAGTACTTAGAATCTAACACACCTAGGTACTAATTCCTTATAATCCCTATCTGTCACTTATACGACCCTACTTGTCCTCTCAGTTTCTCATGTATGTCAGTCAGTCTGTTAAGTAAAGGCTACTTGAGTCGAAAGATCTTGCAGTTTACTAGTGTTTCACTTACCTTCGTGGCTTATACCTTTTATTTATTTTAGGAATGTATCATGTTCCAAACTTTCGTGATTGAGTTATATATAAATATATATATATATATATGATATATAACCATATATAGATATTATATATATATAACATATAATAATATATATATATATTATATATTTATTATTATATATATAATAAATAGATTATTTATATATATTACATAGTCCATATTCGATTATTCATTTCTTATCAATGTTATCTTCTATTCTATTTCTATTGGCAGTCTCAACAGGTAGCACATTAATGAAAGATCACCATAAATCAAGACTAACCAGACTGTCGGTTTCATTTTAGTTACTTATATAATTTCAATAACAAAATCTGTCTGAGTTTTCAAGTGAACATTCATTTACTATCGAAAGTAATATCATATCTAAGACCAATTCTGCTAGACCATAATTGGATGTACCTAAAGAAGAAAAGGGTTGCTTAGTTTGTGAATTTTAAGTAAATCCTAGTATTAAACTAGGTGTATGGAGTTTATCATATGTCTTACTCCTTGTTTCATTGGTGAATTTTGATAAAAGACTGCTCTCTATTTAAAAATATATGATGATGCACAGTCTGTCCTTAATAATTCAGAATTCTAAGATTCTTGAAATAATAAGCTCCATTGTTAATATTACTTTATTGATTGCTACTGCACACTTGCCCTTATGGTCTTTAACCATATATTTTATCATACTTTATATATCTTAATATTTTCATATTCTTTGCAAAGTTCCTGTTCGTTCTCAAGAATTTCTGAAATTTATAAACACTGATTTATAACTACCGATACTTCACTAATCACATTAAAAAAAAAAGAATTTGAATGTTGCTTTTCATTAATCAATATGTTGAATAACCTTTCAAAAGGTCCATAAAATTTTATATAATTACCCTTCATATGTTTAAACAATAAAAACTCAGCACATATCTATAAACTATCTAATTTTTTTTCTTGTCATATTTCATGCCTCTTATATATTATTATCTGAAGGGAAACACTCTGGTCCACACCTGCGTTTTTGAAAATAGTCTGGCAGTGCAACCGTTTCAGCCTCAGACAAAACATTTCAGCACCCAAAAACATTTTTAGGCAAACAGCGCCGTTTTCAGGCGCCAAAAGGCAAACAAAAAAGATACCTTAACTGTAATAATGATACAAAAGAAAACGTCTTGAACCAAGCATTCCGGGAATCAAAATATTTTATCAATTAAAACTGAGCATAGTGACTCTAACACATAAATACATTTATCTAAACAAAAAATTCCGGGAATCAAAATATTTTAATGACTAAATTACACAAAGTTATTCTAATATATGTATAAATAAAGAAGTTAAACTATTCCAAAACACGAGATTGAGGAGAATTATTTTAATAAATTATGCGCAATAGCTTGCAAATACTCGACCTCATTTCTGTTGCCATAAGCGGATTTAATATTAAATATTCTTTCGTCTGTCTTTCTGTATTTCATTAACTTTGTTGCGGCTCATGACCAGCTGAAAGCTTTTCGAAATATTCATCATGTTCTTTTAGGGCTCGTCTCAGATCACCAATGAAATTTCAAATTGTTGGATGCAACATTCCTAGCTCTACACGCAGCCATCTGTCTGTTCGCAGCTCTCTGACTTTGAATTGTTTGCTGCTCCATGGTTTACAAACTACTAAATTTAGCAGTGAAATATTATCTTGTAAATCAAAGTTAAAAACTGATAGACAGGAGTCGTTAGGTTTCCTTTAAAATCATAGTAAGTAGCGGCTGTAATCATTAAAAAACATCAAATGCTGGTTAGGTGCTGAACATTATAACAAACTACTTGACGACTTTCAACTGCTTTGGTTTTAGACAAAGAAAGATGAGAGAGCCTTCCAAACATATAGGAACCTCACGAGAGAGAGAGAGAGAGAGAGAGAGAGAGAGAGAGAGAGAGAGAGAGTTGGAATTTATTCTGGCACTGAGACGGCTGTCGCTGAAATTTTTGGCGCAGAATTGCCTTGGTGCTGAAATGGCCGTCAGAATCATCATTGCTGTAATGGTAGCGCTGAATCGTATACCCTACCCATACATATAAACCCTATCAAACATTCAGATATGATTTGACTTCGTTATGTAGAAGTCATCTTTACATACAGGAAAAGTGAGTGGGAAAATTTGTGTGTCTTTCTTCATAAAATTTAATTCCTTGGTCCCGAGCATAAATTTTAAAGTAGAATTGGAAAACAATCACCAAATCCACTTTTTAGATCTCTTAATGATCAGAACTAATAAAATCTACAACTTCACTGTCTTTAGGAAAACGACATTCTCACTTTTATACATACATTTTTACAGCTATCATGATGTTTCAGTTAAACTCGGCATAGCATTTAATTCATTTCTTAGAGACCTGAGAATTTGCTCCCCAGATTTCCTTAACAAAGAAGTTGAAACAATCTGAAATCTACTTATTTTATTAAATTACCCCAAGCACATAATAGAAAACAACTTCCATAAAGCAAAGGCCATTTTAAAGAAACCCAGACAAAACAAAGACAATTAATAATTCACAAACAAAACCGAAGGGGACGAAATTATTATCACTAAAAATTCCCTTTCGGTTTACATATATGAAAATATATCAATTCCGAGGTAGAGCGAATTAGATAAAAAAGAACATATGTAGCTCGAATAATTTACATAAATCACGGTGAAGTGATAATTATTCATAATATGGCTACGTTCGTCAAACGTTCGAATTAGCTAACATGGTAGAGGTGGTTGGATATCGATTCTAATCACGAAAAACTGAGTTCCACGGTGATTTATAAGGTCAGAATCGGTATAAACTTATAGCCTCATTGTTACCCGAATCGGTAACGTCAATGTCGTCCTGATTTCGTTCCTGTCCGCTGGACGGTAGTTCGATCCAGTGAGGGGACGAAATCATTATCACTAAAAATTCCCCTTCGGTTTACATATATGAAAATATATCAATTCCGATGTAGAGTCAATTAGATATTAAAGGACATTTGTAGCTCGAATAATATATATATATATATATATATTAATAATATATATATATATATATATATATATATATATATATATATATATATATATATATATATATATATATATATATATATATATTATATGTGTGTGTGTGTGTGTGTGTGTGTGTGTGTATATGAATGTCCTATACTGTAATACAACAGTATAATAAGAAAAGATATGTGGGCCATAAAACAATATTTGAACGTTGCAACCATATATTTCAAGCACTTCCTTCTGTGCTTCTGATCATGGAAAATATGGACATAGAATGTTTTACAATGAGTACTCATACAAAGCAGATATGGAGGTGTGGTAGTAAGTCTCTAATTGTGACCAAGAAGGATAAAGGAATTAAACTCTTCCCTGGTGTCTTCTGTCCTCAATAACTCCGGTCTCGCAACTCATCCGTTGGTCATATCTTCTGAACAACTTAGGCCTCTCCTCCAATCATCCTAGTCCCAGACAGTTAATGAGACCTGAAGACACCAGGAATGTTCAATCCCCATCCTTCTTAGGTCACCAATAGAACACTGCCACACCTACATATGCTTTGTATATTGTATATATACTTTTATAAAACTTAACTTCACTATTGCGTTCAAAACCCTAACCTGCTATTTTGATGGGTTTGGCATAAAAAATCACCTTTTTAATCTGGTAAGTACCAAAACTATTGAACTTAGGTACAAAATAATATTTTAAAAAATGAGGTAGGTTTATTGGATATACACTCGTCAACTTTCACCTTTATCCGATGCTTTGATAAAAAGGTTATTGCCAAAAAAACGGTGTTTCACAGGCTCTACATCCCTCAGTAGTGTTTCCATTGCTTCAGAGCCTATAATGTGTAATTTATGTTTTGCTTATGTCGTATGCTAACCTCATTAGGTTCAAGTAGGGAGTTTTTGTTACTACCATTTGATGTATGTATTTTGTTATTTTTCCAATTATTTGTGTTTTAATTACTTTAATTTCGTTGATTTTTACACCAACACCACCTTACATAATATATTATTTGTATTATTATATTATATATATATATAAATTATTATATTATATATATATAATTATATGATATCAATTAATTTAACCCTTTGCCAGGCTGTGAACCAAATCCTTACAATCCTTGGATTTACAGGTATTCACTCCCCAGATTTTAATACAACACACACGGTCAGTTAGGTATGGACAACAGAACTCGGCTATAAACCATATAAAGTACATAACCATAGAATAAACTGGATATGTCACGTGTAATTTATAGCAAGCAACTGCCGGTTAAAAGAGTCATTGAATGGGGAATGGCTTAATAAAAGAGAAGCAGGTAATGAACATCAAAAAGGGATTGGATATTTCAGGATATCGTCCGAGCATTGTTCCATTCAACCAACGCTTAAGAAGATTAAAGGAAGATTATCAGCGAACCTAAATTGGCTTTAACTTGTGGACGAATCTCTTTGGTAATAAATCCACCCTTTTTCTTGTAAACTTTTCTCATTCCATTATACCTGAAGAAGAAAGACAGCAGTCTCTGAAAATATAGGTATTTTTCTCTCCTACATTTTGGTGTATGTCCTTTTATTAGATGGAATTCTTTGTTACATGAACACTTTTACCAGTCCAATATTAATATATTATATAATTATATATTAATATATTATATATATAATAATTATATATATATATATATAATATAAATATATATGATTATTATTAATATCTATATTTATATATATATAATATAATATTATATTATATATATATATATATAATTAATACATATATAAATATATATTATATATTATATAATATAATAATATATTATATATTTATATATAATATATATAATATTTATATATTTATATTTAAAAAAAAAAAAATGATTATATATCCTATATTATATCTATTCTATATATATATATATATAATTTATATATATTTATATAATATTATATATATATATAATATATATATATAAATTATATATAATTATATTAAGATAGAATATATAATCTTATATATATATATATATAATATATATTATATTATTATTAATATTATATATATATATATATATAATAATATATATACATATAATATATGTATATATTATATAATTATATATATATATTATATATATATATAATATATATATATAATATTATATATTATATATATATATATATATTGTATGATATTATTATATATAATTATTATATAATATATAATAAATAATATATATATACTATATATTATATATATATATTATTATAAATATATATTAATTTATATTTAATATATATAATATATAGTATATATTATATTATATATAATAATATTATATATTATATTATATAATATATATATATTATAAAATAATTATATATATATATATATAATATAAATCTAGGACTTAGAGGCTGGTTTCAATTGGAAAAGCCTAATACGCCCCCCCCTGGACCCTTTTCTCAAAAGGAATGAAAACTTAATGGAGTCTAGTTTATGAAATTTGTTGGACTCGGGGCGAGATTAAAAATTTCAAATTGGAAAAGTGTACTTAAGGGAAAACTCTAAGGACAAATTTTAAAGGGGGTTTAACTTACAGAACAATTACTCTATGTATTCAGGGCGCCAGTAAGGGCGCTAAGGGGACTCAGGGTCCCACTTATTAATGAAAAACAGCTGACTATAGCACTGGGAAACACACGGAGCGCGAATCTAAGGGTGGTATGTCCGAGCGTAGCATAAATAGAGGAAGATCCACGGTATTGCTATATAAAAAAAAACGTGTGCGACATACAAAGGATTAAACTCGTGCAGTGAAACTGCCATATATTAAGAACTGCTTTAATATAAATCCTATATTCTAAGAATTCCCTCAAAAGGCGAAATGACTGAATTACCTCACAGAACGTTATTATATTGAATGGGAGGGTGTGAAACACAGATACCAAATTATGTTATCCCTTAGTAAAGTTTCTTAGCATCGCTAGTACTGGGAATTCATTCAAGCAATAACCACTATTAACGCACAGACATAGGAACCACAGTGCTTAAATTAGATTAGCTTTATACAAGGGCTCAGCTGTGGCGAGATGACAAAGGATATCTATGAACGATCGCCCAAGTACAGAACAGAAAAATAGAAATAAATACAGGAAGGGAGAGAAAGTGATTGCTAACTAAACCCGTAGTTTGCCGTCTTGATTTCTGGATCCGGTTCCTATTAGACGCCGAGGGGATAGGGGATCCACGCCAATGTCGGAACGTATGGTCCTGATTACACAGCACGAGAACACAAGAGCATGTGACAGAGGGGGACCCCTCAGATGCGAGGTGCGCTGACTTGCGTCTTGGAGGGAGGTCGGACCCCGACTGAGATCGATTTTCTCACTTTGACCCCTTTTATCAGCTTTATTTTGCCCTCCGTTAGTTTCTGATTAATTTTCGGATTTTGTAGGCCGAAAGATCATTTTATGTAAAGAGCGGGCAAGCTTCATAAAGAAAACGAAAAAGGAGAATGTGGAACAGAAACTCGCAGAAGAGAGAGAGAAAGGTATCCCTTGCCTGTTTCTCTATCGAGATTTACGTTACTAAATGGCAAAATGAGGAAAATTTATATCTCCCCAACTTAGGAGTCATTTCAATTGTATATTATCTCCCCAGCTTAAGAGTCATTTCAACCCTAGACAGGTTGAACTGGTGAAAATCATTTTGCAATGAAGTATTTCTCTTTCTCTCCACTCTAAGGAATCTGATCCCATAGGACTTAAACTAAGGAAATTTGTTGCAGTCATGCAACAGAAGCACCTACTCATATTGACTCACAACCTCTAGTTATATTCATTTGTCATTGGTATCTTGCAAAATAGTTCTCTTGGGAAAGTCCTTTAAGTACAAGTGAATATAAAATTTAGATGTGATAATTTTAAAGTTAAACTGAATATTATCTTGCCCAGGTGAATTATTCTCAAAGATTAGCTAATATTTATCATAATTATTTTCCAAAAATGAGATATTAAGTCATTATGATATCTAAGTGAGCATATAATTTTATCTCACTAAATCTTGACTTATTCTAACCTTATTTTAGAAAGGTTAGGAATAAAGTTAGTGCTATCATATACAAATACCTTCTAATTAAATTAAGGTAGTTCATGCTGTTAATTGGCCCTGAAAGCGCACTTAAAACACGTTTCACTGGGGTGTTAGGGACCCTGCGGTTTTGCAATACAAATGACCCGGTGCCAGATCAGTAAAATATAAAATAATGTTAAAACTAAATGGATGGAGTTACACTCGGTGGAGAACAAGCAGAACACAAATAATAGAAAATGGGGAATTATTGATCACACACTTAAAATAAATGATGAATTTAGAAAACTGAGCCATGCTTTCAACAATTTTGCCTTAGTAGTCCAAGCTAAATATTTAATTCTATTTGGCTATAAGCGTTTTCTAGTCTCTCTTGAATGAATAAGGTGCCAGAAGTGGCACTTCTTATGAGAAGTCTGGGGACCTTTTTAAGAGCATCGCTAGAAGCTCTCAGAAATGCCAGATTCTGGTGAGTAGGCTCTGCCTAATCAAAGCATATAATAAGGAAAGGTGTCTAAGAGGCGAAGGTAAGAAGGAAGGAAGTGATAAAGGAGAGGATTTGGAAAATACAAAAAATAGAAACAGTCACAAAAGAGGAATAAGAAGGAATTTGAAGTAGCAGAATTAGGCACTCTCCTCTGGATGGAGAAGGGCCCGAATTCTCTAAAAGGATATGGCGCTGCGCCAGGGCACTGGAGCAGAGACAGTGTATTGGCTCCCCCAAGATTATTTTCTGGAATCCTAGGCGTCCTCTACCTTTCCTAAAACGACACCTCGCCGAGTTCGGTTTAACGACACCGTGGGAGGACTTGAAAGACGTAAATCTGTGGAAGATGCCGCAATTACTTCGGCTCCGACTGCTGCGACAGTCAGAACAATGCCAGTTGGCCCCATACCTAGCAGTGCTTGACTCGGTCCCTGATGTTCTTCGTCCAACTGAGAGTCAGCAGAGTCCTAATGCTGGTTAGCTGCTGACGAAGGGGAAGAGGGGGAGGAATTGATTACAGGCTCCCGATTTCGGGTGACCGATTCCATGGAGGTTTGCAATGATGCGACCTTTGGTGAAGCTTCCGCTACAGTCAGGTGTGTCCTGGGAAATTCCGGGTGGAATTGGCCATCCCACTGCTTCTTGCATCAGTAGCGGAGTCAGGCCAGTGGCTGCAGAGAGGTAGCCTGGGTGGAGAGCTTCGTGAGGAAGACCTGAACTTGCCTTGGCACTGGCACTGATACCGTTCCCGTTGAAGTAAGATGACTCAAACGTGGCTCAACGCACATGAGAGGCGGAGCAGGGCACTGCCTGACGCCTTCAAGTGACATTTGCTGTGCAGGGGCAGGTCTCAGAGGACTGCAGAATCGGTCTGGAGTGAAGTAGGGTCAGGAGCACTAAGACACTTCAAAAGTAGGAGGCTTAATATCCTGTCCCATAAAGACATCATACTTTCCGGGAATGTAGTAGCCTCCTCCAACGTACATATCTTTGAATGAATTTAGTGTGTGCTTTATCACTCTGTTTGTACACAGTAATAACAATGAATAAGGTGTAAAATTAAAATACTAAAATAAAAGTACTTACAGTTGTGTACTGCTGTTTATAGGTGCCAAAGATGGAAAAAGTGGTTTTACAAGACTGATTCATTTCTCTTGCAAAACTCTCATACTTGCCAGTGGAACTGATTGCTACTCTAATGAGAGATTAATCATGACTTCAATTATGCAATGCTGGCCAGGTCGCCTTTTGTTA
>NC_087218.1:27272519-27289024 GCF_015104395.2 Macrobrachium nipponense | reverse complement strand
CTTTCATTTGCTGATCAATCCCCAGCGAACCCTTAGGCTCTGGTTAAACCTAGTTGCTTCACAGTGAACTTCGTTCACTACTGAGGCTGGGAAGAGATCAGCGCCCCAAATGGATGAGGCTAAGAGTTTATTAGGCTTATGTCGGATGGTGGCCTCTGCCAGGACATGTTTCCTACAATTCCGTCTAGCTATGACGAAATCATATAAGTCACATTGCATTGTATACAATTGGCCCTTGGTGACATTCCGTCCAAACCCACCAACCCAGGCCTGCCTTCAAGGTGGACAAAGCGGAGTCCCGAATCACTTGGGCACCCTGAAAGAGAGGGTTAGTATTAATACTTAAGGCTACTTAAGATTAACTCACAATATATGCTGATTGATATATCACAAATCTTATTGGTCATTGAAGTGAATATGTCAAGGTTTAGTATCCGGAACCTTACTTACCCCAGAGGAGACCTGATCCACGAACTCATAGCAGATCGTGCAGCTCTCATGGTGCCAAACCAACGACTTGTTGTACCGGATCGCACAGGTAGCGTGGGTCCGGCAAACCTCGTGCCCACAGGGGTCTTGCAGCTCGGCATTACAGCCCGACTCCATCACTGGGTCCTGTAAGTGAAATGATACATGAGTATCAACACTAACATCCTGGACTAAGTCTGTGATGTGATATATCATAACACTGGGATGCACCGGAGTTGACAGATAATAATAAGGATTAGTCTCTACCTGCTCTTCTGCCGTGTAACGTGGTGAGTGTCCGACAGGGTCGTTAAAACAACTTGAATCAGTGTGTTTCCGGCGTTGCCGGAGGACAAAAGATGACTGAAACAGGAGTAGCACCTAGCCTTTATGCCGGAGCGAGGGGTACTGGGACGGCGTGTGAGGAGCAGGAGGGGACCAATAAAAGGATTTTGACGTAGGAAAAATCTATTTCTGGGTGATTGGTTCGTGTCGCCCAGCGAAATAATCCTTTAATCCATTATTTCTAAGGTAATTGATCTAACAAATACCAAAGAATAAACAAAATAAAGAAAAAGGTCAGTATAACTGACTCGCTCACCCTCAAGGAGGGCGTCGGTATGAACACTAGGGCGAGTGAGACCACTACCACGAACTTCTTGCCAATTAGAAATCTCCTACAACAAAATCCCACAAGAGGAGAGCCGACCCACAGAACAGGGCAGCAACTACTACTACTACAACCCACGCTTAGGTGACTGCCGCGCCTCTGGTGGCCATCCTGAAGTTAGCAATCAATCTTGAGCGAAGGGTTGGGAAGAGGTGGGATTTCGCTGGGCGACACGAACCAATCGCCCAGAAATAGATTTTTCCTACGTCAAAATCCTTTTTCTGGGCTCAGTTCGTGTTGCTGCGCGAAATTGTACCAGAGAATTAGCACAAGATTGAAATAAAGAAGGTCTCAATAAAACTTAAAATTCAACTATATACTATAATTGTAAGAAAACATATACATACACAATTGTTCATAAAGGGTGAATAAAGAACAATACTTAAAAGTAACTTATAGTTAACATATATACAAGGGCTTACATGGGATATATGTTGAACTGAAAACATGTGTATGATAATCATAGTCAAAACACTCTAAGCAAGTATAAATAAACAATATCAATAATGTAGTAAAGTATGTACATGATCAAACTTAAAGTAAAGACACATCAAACAAGTTTATAGACATTAATAAACAATACAATAACCATTGTTATTGGAGATGTGGCACCCTAGCATAAAAATAAGGGGACCACATCACACAGATCAGTATGTACAATCAATTGTGGGTGACCCTAGCAAAAAAATAAGGGACACCCACTAAACCATCACAAGAGCAGCTAAGACTCAAGGGCAAACGTAGATGAACATGGTAGGCATAGACAAACTGTTGGCTGAGATAGGTAGAAAGGAGATCTGGATCTTCAACTAAACTACTGAGCAGAGTCGGGGGAGACTATGTTACCCGCCGCAACTGCTGAAAATTTTAGAGATTCCAAGGACTTTAAGTAGTGACGCTTAAATACTGTCGGCGATTTCCATCCAGTATATTTCTTTAAATCATCAAAATTCATATGTTGAAAATAATGATTGAGGTGGCTACTGCCCTGACATCGTGTGCTTTTGGGAAGGATTCAGGGTTAGCTTGCTTAATAAAGTATAGGATCTGTTGCCTGATACCTTTAATTGATAAAGTACCACCTTTTTCTCTTCTAAAGAGAGGACCCGAAGAGGATGAGGATGTCCTGGACAAACTGTTGGCTGAGATAGGTAGAAAGGAGATCTGGATCTTCAACTAAACTACTGAGCAGAGTCGGGGGAGACTATGTTACCCGCCGCAACTGCTGAAAATTTTAGAGATTCCAAGGACTTTAAGTAGTGACGCTTAAATACTGTCGACGATTTCCATCCAGTATATTTCTTTAAATCATCAAAATTCATATGTTGAAAAAAATAATTGATTGAGGTGGCTACTGCCCTGACATCGTGTGCTTTTTGGGAAGGATTCAGGGTTAGCTTGCTTAATAAAGTATAGATCTGTTTGCCTGATACCTTTAATTGATAAAGTACCACCTTTTCTCTTCTAAAGAGAGGACCCGAAGAGGATGAGGATGTCCTGGACAGAAAGGCTCGTAAAGTCGTTACTGGACAAAGAGAAAGATCTTGGGGAAGGGGTACAACCTTCCACGGTTCCCACCTCAATAAAGGATCCTCATTCTTTGCTAAAAAGCTGCGAATCCGGAGAAAGCAGAACTTCTCCTGAGGAAGAAATTCTACATGCCCCGGGTCTCTGGATAACGCCGACAGTTCTGAAATTCTAGCTCCTGAAGCCAAGCTTAATAAAAATAATGTTTTTCTTAAGAGCATTATAAATGAACATGTCGTATTATTTGTATCCGAAGCCAGTTTTAGAACATCATTTAAAAACCATGACACTGAAGTAGGCCTTACTGAAGGTCTAAGTCTAGCACAAGCCTTGGGAATAGACAAAAAGTAAGAATCTGTTAAGTCTATGTTAAAACCCAATTGAAAAATCTTTTTCAAGGCTGACTTGTTTGTCGTAATAGTACTAGCTGCTAAACCTTTTTCAAATAAGTATCTGAAAAAGGAAATAGCTGAATTGATTGTCATGATTTTTAACGTCTGTTTCCCTCAGGAAGGATGCCAACTTTTTAACTGCAGCATCATACTGTCTCAAAGTTGAATCTCTTTTTATTCCGATTCTAGGAAAAGGATATTTTTGTGGATCAATATTTGCATCCCTTCATGAAGTCCATAAAGTTAGGGTTTGAGAATTCCTGAGGAAGCGAACACAGTCTTCATTTGTACTGACTGGGAGAGCCTGGGATTGGGAATTCGAAGAGGACGAAGACCCAATTCCAGGATCAAGGGGTACCAGTTGCTCTTCGGCCAGTCCGGAGCTACTAGAGCTATCTGACCCTTGAACGTCCTGAGTTTGTTCAGTACTTTCAGAAGAAGATTCACCGGAGGAAAGACATAAATCTTCTCCCAGTTGTTCCAATCTATGGACAGGGCGTCCGTGGCATAGGCCAGAGGTCCCAGGTTGGGAGCCCACATAACAAGGAAGTTTGTGGTTCGTTTGAGATGCAAACAGATCTACCTGCAGGCCTGGTACCCTCCGCGGAGAATCCATTGGAACGAACTGTTGTCCAGTGACCATTCCGACTCCAGAGGAACTGAGCGGATAGAGCATCTGCTATGACGTTTCTCACTCCGGCAGATGGGTGGAGGAGAGATGCCAACTGAACTTGTCCGCCAGGGAAAAGATGGCTACCATGACATGATTCAGGTGTCTTGACTTGGAGCCTCCCCTGTTTATACAATGAACTACCACTGCACTGTCCAGAACTAACTTTATATGAGAGTTCTTTGGCGGACGTAACCTCTTCAGAGTCAGGAACACTGCCATTGCTTCCAATACATTTATGTGAAGCTGGCGGAATTGGGTTGACCATGTTCCCTGAACTTTCTTGAATTGAGAATACCCCCTCCTCAGCCGCTTAATGAAGCGTCTGTGTGGATAGTGACTCCCGGGAGGGGGGAAACTGAAGAGTACTGATATGGACAGGTTCTTTAACTCTTGACAAGGGCGGCAGACGATTCCGTAGAATCTGTGGGTATTGCCGATAAAGCCTGTCCCTGGAATCTGACATTTTGCTCGCGAGCGCTCGATCCTGGTTAAAGCTCTTTTCATTTGGCTTTCATCGAAGATGTTTGTCACTGAGGCCAAAACTGGAGGAACCAGGATTCTTTCCTGGCTTCTCCTGGAAGCATATTTGTACTTTGAGAAATTGTTTCACTGACTTCGTTATTTCTTTCCTCTTGGCTGATGGAAGAATCGACAGAGTATTTGGGAGGAATAGATTCCATTGATGCCCAGCCATTGAAAGTTGGACTCGCGGAGAGAGTCTTGACTTTGCTCTTTTGTTTATCTGGAACCCCAGATACTCCCAGGAAATTGAATGACTTTTCATTGTGTTGGGCTTTGCGACATTCCTCGACTGTTGGAGCCCAAATCACCAATCGTCGAGGTACGTTACTACCATTATCCTTGAGACTCAGTTGTTTGGACGACTACTTCCGCCAACTTCGTGAATACCCTGGGTGCTAACATTCAGGACCGAAGGGAACTACCTTGAAGGAGAATGCTTGGGGTCTCCCAGCTTGAAGCCCAGGTAAGGGCGAAAGTGTCTTGCAATAGGGGATATGATAGTATGCGTCTGTAAGATCGATAGAGGTGGTGACGGCCCACCCGAACGGGGAATAAGTAAGGTCCGCACCTGCGAGATAGTCAGCATTTTGAACTTGTCGCAGCGAATGGCCAAGTTTAAGCGGGAACACAAGTCTAAGATTACCCTTCTTTTTTAATGAGCCTTTCTTTGGTACGCCTGAACAAGCGACCCTGAAACTTTAATCTGTTGACTCTCGCTATTGCTCCTTTCTAGAGGAGCTCCTCCCCATACTCCGTCAGTCTTTTGATGGAAGTGTGAAGGAATGGGTCTGGGTGGAGGGGGATCTCAATCCAACTCCAACCCAGGCCCTTCGACACAATGCTCTGTGCCCATTTGCGTGAATCCCCCCCCCACCGATGCGGAAGAGAAACAGCCTCCCTCCTACCTTGGAGATCACTTGCTGCTGGGTCGAGTGACCCCTTCCGCGCGCCACGAAGTGCTTTCCCCTGTTTGAGCGACCTTCCTGATCCTCTCTGACGAAAGGATCCCCTAGCTCTACCGCCCCTGCCGAACCGGTCATAGTGTTGGAAGGCTTGGCCGTCGAACACTTGGGTTAAAGGGGCTGGGAGACGAGCATAGGAGGTGGAAAGGAAGGCTGAGCCTGAGGGGAAATCACGTAAATGGGCTGAGTCGGAGTCTTTGAGGTAGAAGGCTGGCCTGATTGACAAATCGGCACAGCTGACACAGCTTGGTTTAAAACGTTGCTGTTTCTTCTGGTAAGGCTGGTAACGTTTAAGTTTTTTTCTGCTTCTTGCCTACTGCAGATTGATCTTGGCGCCTCTTAGCGTGAGGCCCCAACGATCCTTGAGGCTCTGATTGAGCCTTGTTGCCTTCAATTTTGGACCTCCTTGACCCATGGCTTCAGGAAAGAGGTCTGCTCCCCAGATTGTTCGAGGAAAGCAGCTTATTCGGCTCATGCTGAATAGTTGCTTCCTGGAGGACGTGCTTCTGGCAATTGACTCTGGCAGTCACAAACTCGAACAGTCCGAACTGGACCGTATAAGTCTGTGACTTGGTCAATAACTTGAACAGCGGCTCTGAAGCATAGGAAAGAGCCGCTACTTCTTTCATTGCATGGTATTCATCGACCGTGGCAAAGCCTAGACTTGGCTCAAACTCAGCTTGAATGAGGCTATCAAGGGAGTCTAGGCAGCTTCTCGCCGAACTGGTCCATGGCGCAGTCGGTTTGAGCTTACCTGCTGAGAAGGTATTTGGCAGATCGTCCCCACAATCCCAAGGGAAGGGCAGGCAAAGGAGAGGTGGGATCTGCTTCCTTAACTGGGTAAGGGTTCTCCCTTGGCAGGCCAGCTGGGATGGAACCGTGGCAATCTTCGTTAAGAAGGGAGAGGAGTTTTCTTCATCCATCGTAAAGGATGGTGAAGGGACTCTTAAAGGCTGAATTCTAGTGTTTGCGCAGTCCATCTCTTTCTAGACACCTGAGCCACTCCCTTTGAGCCTGGTCCGGGAGTAAAGCCCACTGTGTCTTCCCTCGGGACCTTATCCTCCCTAGTCATGGCCTGCCTCCCGTTAGTGCTGGCGTAGCCAATGAACGGCGGTTGGAGGTTCTCCGGTAGAAAACTCGAAGTCCTCAATCCTTCGAGTGCCGCACTCCCGGGATGGGAGGATGAGTCCGTCCTTGGAAAGGGGCGTATGAAGCCACTCTCCAGGGGTTGTTCATTGATAACGGAGGCAGAGAATCGTGGGGAGGAAGCTGTACCAGGCCAGCAGCGAGTGCCGGAGGAGTAGCCTGAGGGGCCTGATTGAGCCCGGCTATTATGTTCTCCTGGTCGTGATCCTTTGCGGATAACCGGAGAACATCTGCTCCATACTGTTCCTCAAAGAACTTACCCAAGTTCCCATCTGTTGCATCATCCCAGCAGAGAAAGGCGTTGGGATCAAGGGCCGGAGCCGATGCGGAGGTGGAAGGATAAACTCGGCAGAGGTACTAGGGCAGAGAGGAAGACCGTTGGCTCCGCCGGAGTACGGGGCCTCTCCTTGGAGGACCTGCTCTTTGAGGACCTAGAGCTAGAAGCCGAAGCTTTACCTTTCTCTGCTCCGGGATTTGCAGCCGAAGACTTACGAGACGATGACGCCGACAAAGTCTTTTTGGACGACGACGACGTCTTCATAAGGGTTTTTTGTACTCTTTGCCCCTTGACTTTGGGTTTTACCAAAGCGCTAGGAGTAGAGTACTGGAGCTCAGCTCCTGTAAAGCCTTGGAAGGAAGCAGGAGATGTAGCGGAGAAGATCCAGTGGCGCCCAAGGGAAGCCCTGGCGTCCAACGTACCTACCTCGACCAACAGGTCGTCAACACCTACCATCGGTTCTACATTTAGGTCTAACGTCGCGACTTCCGCAGAGATATCCTGGCCTGGTTCCTTCATGGATGCAGCGACCTGCTGCTGGATTGCTGTCATAGTCGGGGCTGCCTCCGCCGGGTCGACGTACCCCGTCGACTTGCCGCCGGGGAACAGCAGGACAGCCATCCTCTTCTCAAGAATGTAGGGCTGTCCCTTGGCGGCGTTCTTGCGAAGCCGCCGACCCAAGCCTCAGGCTGCAAGGGCGGTCTCTCTAACAACAGCAGCCTGCAAGAGAGGGTGTCTATTAGTTTAAGTTTAAAGTTGAAGTTCAACCTTAAACTAAAACAGAGCTGAAACCTACAATATTTGGGGATGTATTTCACAACATATGAGGAACTTAAGCTTAAAAGATACCATTAAAATTAAACTTAAGATATAGTACAGTATTTACAGTCTATATATACAGCTGGAAATACTTACCCTGTCCAAAAACTGACCCACAAGATCGTAACAGATCGTACAGGTCTCATGGTACCAGACCTGCAGACTTCATGTCCGCCAGGGGTCCTGGAGCATGGCGTTGCATCCTGGATGCTCACAGTTTGGTGGTCTGTAAGTGGAAGGATACATGAGTACCATCAAAAGACAACACTTACAGGGCTACTTTAGAACTCCGATGCATGCCGGAGAGTGAAAAATTTTTGGGCATAACCCATCCCCTATCGCCTGAATAGGCTATAGCTCCGGTGTAAGCCGGAGTAGAAAACAGGGGGCAAGGGAGGGACCCAGCTTAAGATAGTTTAAAATAAACTTATGATTAACTTAAGCATAAAATAGCACAAAATTCCGGAAAACAATTCCAAATCGCGGTGGTATCCGTCTCCGCCGATGTGCCGGAGAGACGGGGTGGTTAGGCAAAGGAGACTAACTGTACGCCTGAGGTCCGGCCGCAGGCGGGATACTAGCTCCCGCCCTCGCAATCGACGGAGCTCCGGTAAGAAAACAGAGCACCGACAACCCGGGGAGGGGGCGAGAGGGCGAAACAGAACTCGAGCCTACAGCGGAGCAACGAAGTAACAAAAAGGGGGGGGAGGGAGGCCAACCTTCCCCCCACTTATCCCAATGAAGCACCGTGAAGCAGAGAGACAAGGTCACTCCCAGTCCCATGTCTGTCCAGCCTCCCCCACTCCCTCCGCGTAGGGAGAGAGGGAGACAGGCCCGGATGGAGCGAGCAAGGACGGACCTCCCTCCCCCCAACTCTATGGGAGAGCGGGAGGAGGCAGGGTGACTGGGATGGGCGTCTGGCTGTACCGCGATCACAGGGTGACCACGATACGATAACACGATATAAACAATGAAAACGGTAGCCTAGGTTAATGCGACCAAAGTAATCAGCAAGATGCAACAGCTGATGCAACAAAACTGATAATAAGGAAGCAACAAAACTAATGGGGACCATGAAACTATAAACCTAGGCTAAGATAACGAACCAGACGCCCTAGGCTAACCAACACCAAACAGATAATAAAATTAGCATAAAGTAGGGGAAAAAATATAGTGAGAGAAAAAATCCAGGAGTGTACGACTAACCCGAGAGAAAGTCTACCTCTCAAAGCTAGCCTGGGCCGATACTAAGAGCTATGGCTAGGGTCTGGATGGAAGAGATAATGCCTAAGCAAGGTAAAGAAAGACATGCATGCATGACATAAAACCAATGCAGGCTAGATCCCCTAAAAGCATAATAGTCATAAACAGGTCTAGAGATGCATAAAATAAAGGGAAGTTTGTTCATGAAACTTACCCAGCAGATATATATATAGCTGTATTTCTCCGAAGTCCGACAGAAATTTCAAAACTCCCAGCACACGCAGTGGTCGGCCAGGTGGTTAGTACCCATTCCCGCCGCTGGGAGGCGGGAGTCAGGAACCATTCCCATTTTCTATCCAGATTTTTTCTGTCGCTCGTAATGAAAACACCTGTTTTCATTACCTCCGACCAGGATTTTGATTCTCCATTGCCGCTTAAGTATCCTAATTATTTTTTGAATGATTGACTTGGATGTGTGGCTAGGCATACGCTATCGTAATTTAATTAACCTTTGTTTAACTTGTCTGAATCTAGTTTGGCTAGTTTCAGACTGTGTTGTCTGCACAAGTAAGGTGAGGCTACCGAAAGTGTCGGTAAATCCTCATTTGGTATGCACGGGGGTTGAGAACATTTTTTCTTTATTGAAAAATTGATGTAAGACGTGTGAGAGTTTGACTGATTCCGAAGGGAAGACAGATGATTCGTATGTACGCAAATTAGAGCGGGATTGAATCATGGGGTCTTCCTCAAGAAACTGCATTAGTAAACAGAAGTCAGGGTAATGAACCTACTAACCTTTCTGTAGACTTTGTTTTGCCTAACCCTGTAGTTTGGCCTACGAGCCATTAGGCTATGTTTACGAAAGAATGCCCTTTTCTGTTATTGTGGATTCCATTCGTAATTTGGAATCTAAAGTGCTCGCTGTCCAATCAGTGTTGTGAAGTGTAGTGCCCCCAGTGTTGTGGAGGGGGCATCAGATCAGCCCTATAATGCCTCTAGGCTTGGACCTCTGTCGAACTTCCAAGCCCAGGAAGACGGACATGTCGAAAGCCGCAGGAGGGTTACGGGGAACCCCCACCAATCTGGCGTCCCTTCGGCAGAACCTGTAGACGATCCCCAGGCTGCCAAAAAATAGTGCACGAGAACGGATCATGAAAGATTGCTTCTCGTCCTCCGAGGCGTCCTCCCCACACAGGGGTTGGAGCTCTGGGAAGGACTCGCGCCCTCTAAAAGAAGCTTTAGAGAAGAGGACGCTTCACGTCCTCTCTTCACGTCCTCTCTCTCGTCGAGAGGGAGTGTCAGATCGGCCCTATAATAATACCTCTAGGCCTGGACCTCTGTCGGACTCCCAGGACCAGGAGAGGGCATGTTGAAAGCCGAAGGAGGTTTACGGGGTCTCCACATTGATCTGGCGTCCCTTTAGCAGAACCTGTACGAGCCACAGGCTGCAAAAGAGTGTGTTCGTGCGTGTTCCCTCCGTGAGGGATTTTCGTCTTAGAGGCGTCCTCCCCGAACAGTAGTTGGAGCATGAGAAGACGCTCGCGTCCTCTGAAGAGAACAAAGACGTTAGATGTCGCACAGGCGGCCATCGTCAGTAGTTTCTTAGACGAGCACGCAGAGCCTCTTTGCGCTCCTTCTGCTTTACGGGCTTCGCCTTTATTAGCGTCCTCCCCGAACAGTAGTTGGAGCATGAGAAGACGCTCACGTCCTCTGAAAAGAACAAAGACGTTAGATGTCGCACAGACGGCCATCGTCAGTAGTTTCTTAGAGGAGTACGCAGAGCCTCTTTGTGCTCCTTCTGCTTTACGGGCTTCGCCTTTTTACGTGAACTACTCTCCGCCGCAAAAAGATCAAAGACGCAAGATGTCGCACGGGAGGCCTGTGTCTTTGATCTCAGGGAAGAGGACGCTTCACGTCCTTTCTCTTTTGCTGCTTTGCGGTCGTCACCTGAGAGTTTTGCTGCATGGACGCCTCTAAAGAGAACCAGGACGTCATCAGACGATGACGTCTTTGAACCCCCCTGTCGCTCCAAGAATAGAGCTGTGAAGGGACAGGTGAGAAGGAATAGGGCTTTCTCTCGCTCCTCTCCTTCTCATAGTATCAGCTTTTCACCTGAAAAGGAACATTCTAGAAAAGAGGGTCATCCGTTTGATGCAACATCGACTTGCTTCGTTGCCGACTGGGAGACAGGCAGAACCGCGTCCTAGAAGAAAAGATGATATATTGCCATTAAAAGATCTAAGCGGTCTCCCGCAACTGCGGATCGCTCTTCTCTTTCACCGGTTGCCACGCCTTCTAGATTAGTGCGTCTCACCTGCCGTTATGTAAAAAACATGAGAAACTTCCTCCTTAAGATTCTTATATTGAGAGGAAGAAAGCTCTCCCTACTATTCAAGGGGTTCCCCTCTCTTATTATAGGGTCTCTTTTTATCCGTAAACTGACATTTTTGTTGCAAACCAAGGTGTGTTGCAAGCTGAGATACTCGACGCTCCTAGTTCGACCCTGAGGGAGCGTGGTGTTTACAAGCATGACGTTTCTATAGATGCTAAGCTGGACGCTTATTTAGACACCAAGCGTGACGCTCGGCTGGATGCCGAGCATGGCGCTCGGCTGGATGTCAAGCGTGACGCTCGGCTGGACGCTGAGCGTGACGCTCGGATGGACGTTGAGCGTGACGCTCGAATGGACGTTTTTGTGGACATTCATCAGGATCACAATGTGATATTTGTCTGCAAGCTCGTCGACAATCTGACTTTTGTAGAGACTCCCATCGAGAGTAAGAAGAGGTAGATTTAGACTTCTCTGCTCCGGGATGGTGAGCCGGAGACTTATGAGAAGAAGTAGTCGCTGTCTTCTTAGACAGCGTCTTCTCCAGGGTCTTGGGTTCTTGCTTCCCTTTTACCTTAGGGATAGCTTGAGTGGACTTCGGTCTGACCGAAAGTTCACTCTCTGAAAATCCTTGAAAAGAAGAGGTAGAAGGGATAGGGAAAGTAGATCCAGACAGACCCAAGGGAAGCCCTTGAGCCCCCAACAAACCTGCCTCGTCTAACATACTACCTGCTTCACCTACCGCCATCAGCTTGAGGTCCAAATTAAGAGTTGCCACGTTGTCTATGATCTCCGAGTTCCCCGGGTCTGCTAATGCTTGAGCCACCTGATGCTGAATGGTGGCGATGTATGGGGCCGCGCTGCCGGGTCGACGTAGGAGGTAGGCTTCCCGCCGGGGAAGATCCAGACAGCCATCTTCTTGTCGAGGATGTATGGCTGCCCCTTGGTGACATTCCTCCCAAATCCGCCAACCCAGGCTTTCAGAGTGGTTGATGCGGCGTCCTTGACAGCAGCAGCCTGAAAGAGAGGGTTAGTGTAAGCCCTAAGCTAGGGGAACTTAAAATTATATGACTAACTATATCAGTTATTATATCACTTATTAGGACTGTATGTGTATAGGCCAAATTATATAGCAATTGTACTCCAGAATATACTTACACCGGAGGTAAACTGATCTACAAGATCATAGCATATGGTAGAACTCTCGTGGTGCCAGACCGCTATGTCCCCGTAGCGGATAGCGCAGACAGCATGGGTCCGGCAGACCTCGTGCCCACAGGGGTCCTGCAGGACAGCATTGCATCCTGACTCCTGGCAATGGGTGGCCTGTAAGTGAACAGATACATGAGTATCAACACTGACTAACAGGACTAAGTCCAGTAAGTGATATTAAACGCCGGAGGATACCGGAGTGGTTAACATAGGGGTTAGCCTTCTCTTGCTCTCATGTAGTGGTGAGTGTCCAATAGGACTGGTATACTAGTTAGTAAGATTCCGGAGTGCCGGAATAAGGAGTTTCACCAAACTAGTAACCAGCCTATACGCCGGAGCGAGGAGTACGAGGACGGCGGGGAGTAGCATGAGGAGGCTAAATAAATTAATAAGGGGGAGCGTAGCTCCGCCGTAATAAAAAACTCGCAGGCAGGGGGAGAACCCGGTTGGTGAGCGGGAGCTCCGCCGGCTTAGCGGAACATAACAACATGTAGTAACAATAAGAAAGGTAAATAATGGCAAAATAATGTAGATGCATACGGCGGAGCTTCTCTCAGTCACCACACTAAAGAGCTGGCGGAGCCAGCAGGACCCGCCGCCGGAGAGGTGGGCAAGGGTGGTGACTCGGGGTGAGAGAGAGCTGAAAGGGACCCGAGGAGGTCCGAGCGTGGCCGAGCCTGGTGGCCAGCCGAACCCGAGCGCACAGGAGACTCCCCCGTGGAACCGAGGGTGAGAGCGGTAGGAGAGAGTCAGCCCCAGATGTCCCTCTGCTGACTCCCGTATCCTCCCCGAGTAGAGGGGAAGAGGGGAGGGAGCCCGGATGGTTGTCATGGCAACGTGAGCGAGCGGTACTCCCCCCCCGTAAGGGAGGGAGGAGCAGGGGGACAGAACCCGGTGGCTCAAGGTGATTGCCTGGCTCGCCGTGAACGTGGTAGGGACACGCGGTAGGACAGGCCAGGCGATCTGAGGTAGCCTAGGCTACCTCTAACCTTCTCTAGCATGCAATAGATAAAATAACACAGGGAAAAGGGAAATAAATAAACAGAAAGAGAGAAAGCAACGTCCTGGAGAAGTTAGGCTAACCGACCTGGAAGGGAGGGCGCTTAACCACTCGGGAGCTGGCCTCTGCCGATACGTGAGTACGGAGGGCGATGGCCAGGATGGCAGGACTAAAAGAGAGGACATAGGTCCTAAGACGCCTAACAGACCTAGACAAAGGAACATGCATGCATGAACGCTGAGCTAAGGTTAACATTGGCAAGAGCTCAATTGAGCTAGAATCCCCGTGATAAGTAAAATACAAGTAAATCTTGCACAGCGCATAAAATGTAATCATATAAATACTGCAAGGTTCCAGCTACAACGGTATGGAAGACCGAAGAAGCATGAAATAATGAAACACGTGGGGCGAGCCGACTGGGATGACTCTGTAACCATGCCGCTGAGGGTGCCGTCATAAAACCTAAATAAAAATGGTAAAACGGGCCCTAGCTGGCTAAAATTACGTGAAACACTTTAGCAGTACTTAACTTAGCTGCGGCGATGGCTTGGAGTTCCATGACGAAGAAGTAATCCAAAAACGCAAGCACAAAAACACAGCGAGAAAAAACACGTTTGTGCAAGATGAAGCTAACGTAAAGGATAGCCGCTAGAGGCGCTCGTGCTGGCGTCGGGAGCGCTAGTAGTAGTAGTTACTGGTGTGGGCTGTGCATCAGCCCTCTCTAGCAGGGGGATTTTGTAGAAGGATGGATCTAAATGGTAAGAGACCCGTGGAGTGGTTTCACTCGCCCCAGAAACCATACCGACACCTTTTATATAAGGTGAGCGAGTCAGAATACTCTGACATCCCATTTATTTTTTTCTCTGGTAATGTTAGTAATATTTACCTCAGAAATATGTGCTAAAAGGATATTTCCCGAAGTGAAACGGGCTGAGCCCAGAAATGGAACTTTATAGCCCCTTGTGCTCCCTGGTGGGGCGGCTGGTGGGAAAGGCTCATTAGGTCAGTTAAACTTGCCTTGAGAAAGACACTAAATCTGAACTATGTAAGTAAGAATGAATTAGAAACTATACTAGTAGAAATAGAATCATGTATTAATTCTAGACCATTGACTTATGTGAGTGATGAATCTGATTCCATTCACTATTTCACTCCCTCTCATTTTATCCTAGGATGAGCCCCACACTGTAAATCCTTATTAAATGTAGAGCCATGTAAGGTGACTTCCAGGCACTTGAATGAAAGAGAAGTTGTAAGAAACCAGAAGCTAGAACATTTTTGGAAACTTTGGAGTAACAATTATATAACTAATTTGCCTCAAGTTGTAAAAGGATTCAATAAGAAATGTGATTTGTCTAAGGGTGACCTTGTGTTGATAAAAGAGGGGATAACATTCCTAGATTAAAGTGGCCTCTTGGGGTTATTGTAGATGTGTTTAAAGGTAAAGATGGACTTTTAAGAAGTGTAAGGCTCAAAACTAAAAGGGGAGAGATGACTAGACCCATTCAAAGATTGTATGATCTAGAAGTAAGTAGATCTGAAGATTTGATAACTGCTGATGCATCCTGTTATGATCTTGATAGAGATGTATGTGATAATCCTCAAATGCCCTTGCATACTGTGAGTGAGGATGATGTACTTCCTAGGTCTAAGTCTGGTAGAGTAATTAAGCCCCCTACCAAGTTAGATTTATAAAGTCAGTGTAAATCATGCAGTTGTGCATGTCAAGCAAAACTTAATGAGATTGTTAGTTTGTGAAACTACAGTACTAATTTTCATTGGGGATTTTTCTGTCAGGTATAATTTAGATAAGGTCTAAGTTATGCTCTTTAACCCTTAAACGCCGACTGGACGTATTTTACATCAACATTTTTTGTCTCTCGGTGCCGACTGGACGTATTTTACGTCGACATATAAAAGTTTTTTTAAAAATTCACGGAAAATACTTTTAGGCCTACCAGCCAAAAACTCTTGAATCACGCACCTTGCGGGATGCTGGGAGTTCACGGATCAAGGTGTTTTGTTTACAATCGTTACGTAGGTGCGCAAGCGCAAATTTCTTTCTTGCCGCACTAAAAAGTATCTGTGACATCTCGGAAATTATTTCGCCACTTTGACATAATTTTTGTACCATTTTAAATTAGCCCTTACATAGAGTATTATATATGAAAATGTGCGCATTTTTATGTAGAATACAACAATAAAATACTCATGATTGTAGCTTTTATCAGTTTTGAGATATTTTCATATAAATAACGATAAGTGCCAAAATTTCAACCTTCGGTCAACTTTGACTCTACCGAAATGGTTGAAAAAACGCAATGTAAGCTGAAACTCTTATATTTTAGTAATATTAATCATTTTACCTTCATTTTGCAACAATTGGAAGTCTCTAGCACAATATTTCGATTTATTGGTGAATTTATGAAAAAACTTTTTCCTTACGTCCGCGCGGTAACTCTTCCGAAAAAGATCATACATGCGATTGTGGTAATGTTTGCACCATTTTAAAATTAGCCGTTACATAAAGTTTTATATATGGAAATGTGTGCAATTTCATGCACAGTACAACTAAAAACAACCCATGGTTGTAGCTTTTATCAATTTTGAAATGTTTTCATATAAAATGATGTGACAAATTTTCAACCTTCAGTCAACTTTGACTCTACCGAAATGGTTGAAAAATGCAATTGTAAGCTAAAACGCTTATATTCTAGTAATATTCAATCATTTACCTTCATTTTGCAACAAATTGGAAGTCTCTAGCACAATATTTCGATTTATGGTGAATTTTTGAAAAAAATAACATTTTCTTTACGTCTGCGCAGTAACTTCCGAAAAAAATCATACGTGCGATTGTGGTAATGTTTGCACCATTTTAAAATTAGCCGTTACATAAAGTTTTATATATGGAAATGTGCGCAATTTCATGCACAGTACAACTAAAAACAACCCAACCCATGGTTGTAGCTTTTATCAATTTTGAAATGTTTTCATATAAAAATGATGTGACAAATTTTCAACCTTCAGTCAACTTTGACTCTACCGAAATGGTTGAAAAACGCAATTGTAAGCTAAAACGCTTATATTCTAGTAATATTCAATCATTTGCCTTCATTTTGCAACAAATTGGAAGTCTCTAGCACAATATTTCGATTTATGGTGAATTTTTGAAAAAAATAACATTTTCTTTACGTCTGCGCAGTAACTACCGAAAAAAATCATACGTGCAATTGTGGTAATGTTTGCACTATTTTAAATTAGCTGTTACATAAAGTTTTATATATGAAAATGTGCGCAATTTT